>NC_080541.1:71464808-71469808 GCF_028640845.1 Ahaetulla prasina | reverse complement strand
GCTTTCCTCCCCAGGAGCAAGCGTCTTTTAATTTCTTGGCTGCTGTTCCCATCTGCTGTGGTCTTGGAGCCCAGGGAAATAAAATCTGTCACTACCTCCATTTCTTCCCCCTCTATCTGCCAGGAATTGAGAAGGCCAGATGCCATGATCTTAGTTATCTTAATGTTGAATTTCAAGCCAACTTTTGCACTCTCCTCCTTCGCCCACATCAGGAGGCTTTTTAGTTCCTCTTCACTTTCTGCAATTAGAGTGGTATCATCTCATATCTGAGGTTGTTGATATTTCTCCCTCCATGTTTTTGTAGCAGTCCTTAAATATCAGAATTTTGCATAATTTCCGTTTCTCCCTCTTCCCCTCTTTCTGTCTCTCTTCATATTTACTTCTTCCACCCCTAGCTCCCAGGAAGTGTTGGCCAATCTGACAACTGACCTGATTCTGTTGTTTACTTTAGTCTACTCTAAATCTACATTTAAATCAACATTTAAAGAACAAATCTGAAGTAGCAAGAGATAAAAGAACTCTTGATGTGATAACAATGAGAAGCATTAGATGGGTTAGTTATAAAGCAATCAAGGATTCTTATAATGTTCAGGGTAATAACATTATTGCATAAATCACAACACTATGAAGTGGTATATAAGTTGCTATCCTGCCAAAAGTCCAAATTTAAAGGCTCTTTCCACTGACCAAACTATACCCATCATTTTGAAGTTCAGCAATATTCTTCCACAAGGTCTCATTTGCTCACAGATTTCACTTATTTTATATCTGGCTTTATTCTTAAGCAAAGGGTGACTACAGTGTGAAAGCACTAAGTTTGAGCACAGGGGTCCCCAACCTCTGGTCTATGGACCAGCACTGGGTCACAGCATGCCAGCAACCAGGCTGTGCAAACCAGTGACACCCCATTCATGGGATGCAGGCAGCATGCCCCCTCTGGTCCATGGAAAAACCTTTCTCCATGGAACCAGTGCCTGGTACCCAAAAGGTTGGGGGCCACTGTTATAGCACATCAAAAGCTTCAGAACTAATACTGAATAGAATAGAATAGAATAGAATAGAATAGAATAGAATAGAATAGAATAGAATAGAATAGAATAGAATAGAATAGAATTTTTTATTGGCAAAGCATGATTGGACACACAAGGAATTGTCTTGGTGAATATGCTCTCAGTGTACATAAAAGAAGATACATTCATCAAGAATTCTAAGGTACAACACTTAATGATAGTGATAAAGTTTCAGAACCAAAATACATTTTTGTTTTGTTTTGTGTGATTTACAATATTTATCTTACTTAGCTTTAATATGCCAGGTCGTCATCACAACCTTTTTTTAAAATGTCCACTATTATGAATACAGGTAGTCCTTGACTTATGACCCCAATTTTTTGTTGCTAGGTGAGACATTTGTTAAGTGAATTTTGCTGCATTTTATGACCTTTCTTGACAAGCTGTTAAGTGAGTCACTGCAGTTGTAACACCATTGTTAAATGAATCTGGCTTTCCCATTGACCTTGCTAATCAGAAGATCGTAAAAGGTGATCAAATGACCCTGGGACACTGCAATGGTCATAAATGTGAGTCAGTTCCCAAGTGTTTTCATTTTGATCATGTGACCATGGGGATGCTGCAACGGTCATAAATGTGAAAACCGGCCATGTCACTTTTTTCAGTGCTGTTGTAACTTTGAACGGTCACTAAATGAATTATTGTAAGTCAAGGACTACCTGTACAGCTCTCATTGTCTATTTCTTTCTTTTTATGTGTACGCCATACTTGCAGCTCACAGTAAAGCTCCAAGCAGCTAATCAAGCCAACTTCAAGTTCACAAAAAACAATGTGTTAATAAAAAGACCAGAAGACTTTAGCTCCAACTGTTATTCATTTTCAGAAGCCAAGCTAATTTCTTTCTGGCTCAGCACCTATAAGTGAAAGTATCAGGAAACCAGTTTCTGGAGATGTTGCGTTTCTGTCACTCTTATAGTTAGATTGCAAATATGTCAGCTGGGTTTGCAAGGCGAATATCTGAATTGATTGCAATGCCGTATCTTATCAGTTTTAGATTTTGCTACCTTCTCCCCCAACCCTCCCATGTCCAATAGTTTTTCCTACTATTCATTTATAATTACAATTTTGGTGGCTTGCATTCATACCGGATGATGGTAGACATCTCACCATGGTAGACATCTCACCAAAGGACATTTGGGGCCTTGTTTATTTTTCTAACAAGAAAAATAAATAAATAACCAGTGGTAGTGGTGATGGGGATCAATCTTCTACCAGTTGTGATCAGAAGACTAGCAACAACAATAATAAAAGCAACTACCAAGTCTTAAAAAAAAATATTTCACTTCTAAAAAACAGGCAGGGAGCTAATCCCTTGCCAGGATAGAGATAGGATAGCAGCAGTGGTGGGTTTAAAATTTTTTACTACCGGTTCTGTGGGTGTGGCTTGGTAGGCGTGGTATTGGCTTGGTGGGTATGGCTTGGTGGACGTGGCAGGGGAAGGATACTGTAAAATCTCCATTCCCCCTCCACTCCAGGGGAAAATTCCCATTTCCTCCTGATCAGCTGGGACTCGGGAGGCAGAGAATAAATGGGGGCGGGGCCAGTCAGAATTTTTACTACTGGTTCTCCGAACTACTCAAAATTTCTGCTACCAGTTCTCCAGAACTGGTCAGAACATGCTGAAACCCACCTCTGGATAGCAGCGAAACCATATCAAAACAAATTTAATAGAATTTCCTTTGCCTGTGGAATCCTTGGTACTCTCTTAACCTGGAGGTTTGTTTGCAGATGTTTCATTTACATAACTAATCATGTTACCTAGTCAGGTAACGAAATATATGCAAGCAGCTATGTTCAGAAAGCACCAAAGACTCCACAGTTCAACCCTGACCTACAGATATTCTCTTCTATCGGTCCCTTTGTCTTTCAGGAAATTTATGAATTGCCCCTGAAAAGAGAGACCAACATTGTCCTTTCCTTAATACTGTGTGCACCGTTCTCTCCATTCTCATTAGAGGTTTAGCTTTCTAGAATGAATGGGACTGCTTACACAAAGTTTCCAGAACTAAAAAGAATAAAACTAGCAGTGATGTAGGTGGTGTTCAATGAATGCATTGCTATCCATCACAGTTGATGCCATTGACAATTTCATCTCTATCACACTACTGTAATGCCTGCAGCAGGTTAAAGAACCAACATGTTCACCTCCATAATCTACCATGTATCCAAATATACATGGATATATACACCTCCTTTTCCTACACCCGGGGGTGGGGGGGTGGGGAGTCTTAACCTGGAGTTAAGGTAGCTTTTGGAGGATCTATTAATTTGGATGGTAAATTACAGTTTAAATAAATTTCAACAATATTTTCTTTAATCTCTAATCGAGATTTAGCTTTTCATTCAATAATGTATGTAGGCATAACTTTAATAAATTTTGCTATCTAAAATTATTGTACCCTTTAAAAGGAGTACAGTGACAGTCTTATTTATGAAATGGATTAATAAAGTACATATATTACTATACTGCATCACTGCTTTCTTTCATAATTCAATTTATACCCATGTGTTTTATTTTATACATTTAAATATATTTTTATAAAAGAATCCACAGGTTTCACTGTATCCTTCAGTGTCTATAGCAGAAAAACATAAAAAACCACCAGGTTAAAATCTAAGACACATTTCCCGGTCATATTCTCAGAACAGAAAAGTTTTAATCAATAATATGCAAATATGAATAAATCACTGGAAATGAAGAGAAAACCAGCATTAAACATTAGCGTAGAAAAGATGCTATAAATAATTATTTCTGTCTGTAGCACCTGAAAGAGACAAACCTAAAGAAGAATTTAAGATCTGGCTTTAGTATGAAATGTATGTGCAAAAATCATGACATTTTGGTAAATATAATAGCATGGAACTTCAATATGCAAGCATACTGAGTGTGTTTGTCTGTGTGCGTGTGTGTGTGCATGCGTGTGTGTATATACCTTTACATATACACATACACACACACATACATATTCATACCTGAGTTGTGCAGGTGTAAATGTTATAAAAGCAATATACACTATGTGTATACTGTAAAGCTAGTCTTTAAGTATATAAATATTGTATCGTGTAAACATCGGATACCAGTGGAATCACATCTGCTATCTTCCTTTGTTTGATTGTTTAACTCTTTGTAAGTATAGTTTACTCTACCTGATAATAAACTTCATTAATTGAACTGTCGCACTGCCCTTCATTTATCTGAAGGTCAGGCTTGTAGAATTTGTTTGAATGAAATGATGTTTAATGCTTTAGTTAACTTCTGAGCAACATGTCCATGAAAATGTAACCTCAGCATATTGTGTAACATCTTTGTCAGGTCTTTTGAAGCTAATATACATTAAGCTCTTAACATTAAAGTCATATATGAATTTGTTTCACCACTGGTTTTATGAGTGATAAAAATCTGTAGGTGCTATTCAGTTAAAATGGAGTTATAGAATTATAAGCATTCACTAAGTGGAAACATGGGATTAAGACACCACTTAATGCATTCATGAGTAAGTCTCATTGATTCTTCATAGAGAAATGCATTGTCAGTCTGTACAAATGCTCATATTTTGATTTTCATGGAGCTAGAAAGGAGAATGAACATTCACTTAAAGTTATTTTCTATATTAGCTATGTTTATATAAACAACCCCCTTTTAGTTGGGGTTGAGGCATAGGCATTTGATAGCACTAGTCGCTTTGGAGATAACCTGAATGTAATGGGCTTCTCAATATTATTTGATGCTGTCAATGATTGCCTTCTTTTGGATTGGTCAGAGTTTAAAGGCACTATTTTCCAATGGCTTTGTTCACCAATTCCAGTCAAGTTAGGATAGAGATGTTGGATAATTGGTAGGTATTTCTTTGTGGAGAACCCCAGTGTTTGATATTCCTCACCTTACTTTTTAATAGCTTCATGAGCTTGTTGAAAGAAGTTACCAACTGG
>NC_080541.1:71332308-71459808 GCF_028640845.1 Ahaetulla prasina | reverse complement strand
TCCCATCTCTCTGTCCCACATGGTATTATTTTCTGATCCTAAACCCCCCCCCATCCCCAAACTTGGTCCCTCTCTTACTCAACCTGCTCAGATTCACGTATAGACTATGAAGAATAGCCATACCAAAATGCAGAAAACTATTGTCAAATTTGGCAAAATATTTCTTAAGCAATGAAAAAGACTATGGCTTTTTTAAAACTCATTGCATTACTTAGCATCTGTCTTAGTTATCAAAAGCTTCTTGATCTGGAAAAGTCTTTGGAAGAAGGCCTGGCATGTTGACTTACCTTGGTATTTAATTGAACTCTAAGGAAACCTCTGGACAGAGAGTTGCACCACCAAAAGCAGGATAGTGAATCACATTTCTCAACTAAAGTAATCCAGGAATCTGAAAAACCAGTACAGAGTTTACAATGAAAGATTTGAGACCATTTAAATTCCAGTAGATTCTAGATTCCAAGCTGCACCCGTAGAATTTCACCAAAGTGTTCTCAGAAGGAAGGAAGGAAGGATTCTTTTCCATAAATTGGAATGAAAAATACCTTCTTCTTCTTTTTTTAAATAAAGCTTAAATCTGAAGGCAGTCTGCTCTTCATGCCTTTTAGCCCTCACTCTATGCCAGGACTATCAAACTCCCAACCCACAGGCTGGATGCATCATGCACTGGCCATACCCACACCCAGTTTAGCATAGGGGACAAAAGTCCTGATGCGTCACGTGACAACGCCGTGATGATGTGAGTTTGACACCCCTGCTCTATCCAATTCATATCCTGTACTTAATCTCCATCACAGGCTCCGCCTATACCCAGGAGGCATCTGGAGGTATAAAATAGCCTAGTGCCTTTAAATATTTCCTGTGTTACTCTGGGCCACGGTCTCTTTTATTTCCCTGTAATATTAATTGCTTGATGTCTTTGGGGATTTAAAGAGAATAAATTAAAATGTAGGTTAATTAATGAGTTAATTATCCAAGTAGCCTTTCGCGGCTTTAAAAAAATAAATAAATAAATTAACCCCAGAATGTAAACTTGGCATCTTCTGTTGCTGCTGCCGCTGCTGTTGCTGAAAATCATTTGCAGACACAGAGACACAGTCCAAATGCTGCAGTCTCAGATTTACTGCTGAAGAGTGGGAATTGCAGTGTTTAGGGAATCTTGAAGTACTCCCAGCTTGTTTTCTAGTTCAGCTGAAGCTGCAGGCCTTTCTAATCACGATGATAAAATTACAGCTGACACTTAACCATAGCCCATAATATGAAATGTAATATCATATTATGAAATCTGGCCATTCCCCCACTCCCTGAAGCTACTTACAGAATCATATTAAATCTTCTTTAGCAGAATGATATTATGTACAATGTACAAAGGAAACAGCTCTGCCACGCGAAGAAAATTAAAGAAGACACACTCAGCCCAAAAAGGAGAGGCTGGTACCATCACAAATCTCCAAGGCCTCTGATTACACAAGCAATACTCCTCCGATGTTTGTACTAATGGACTGGGAGCATGTTTGCCTTTACTGGTGATGCATCAATAAAGGAAGATACAATCACACAGATCAATTATGAGTGGGGCAGCACAAGAAAAACCAATACTTTTGATGATTTGAGGAATAACCTGACATTATTTCAAATTTATCTGATGGAAGTAAAATGATCAAGCTGCTTCTGAGATTTCCCAGTCTGGTATCCTACAGATGTATCGGGACAGTATTCTCAGGAACTGGGGAATTGCAGGACTGAACTCTTTGATAAGTTAGGCTAGAGAAACTGGCATTATCAGATGATCCCAAGGTTGCATGGAAAAGGTGCATGAATTAATTTGACTTATTCCCTTATTGAGTTTCAGTTGTGATACCCCAGGACATATTTCCTGACCTAGGAAATGATCTGAAGGGAACTTTTCAAGCATCCCATGAAAGGTTAATTTTGCAAAGGTTCATATTAGATTCCCCCTGAGAGCAATAAATTGGTAATTTTGAGAAACAAATGGTTATACACAGCGGTGGGTTTCCAATATTCTTACCACTGATTTGCGGTGTGTGTGCATGCAGACCTTCCACACATGTGCCTGACCTTCTGTGCATGCACTGCTCACTCCTGCGCCTTCTGTGTATGCGCCTGGCCTTGAAAATGTGCCTAAAAGGTATGGCACAGAGCTGGAACTGGCTGAATATCACCTCTGGTTATAATTTCCTCCTCCCACTAGTGCAAGGTTGTCAAATTTGCATCGTCACATTGTCATCATGTGACATATCAAGACTTTTTCCCCTTTGCTAAAACGGGGGTGGGCGTGGCACATCTGGCCCATGGGCACTAGTGCAGGTGTGTCAAGTTGACACACCTGCACTAGAGCATTACAAGAAATCTAAACTGTTGCTTGCTTGATTTTGTTGTTTTTGGGGGGATAGTGAATAAATAGTTCAGTATGAATGTATCTTCTCACAATAGTTGTATAAAATCATATAACCCTTCCTGTCTGCTGCAGTTGATAAAGGTTATCATGGCTGGATCTTTGAAGAAAATATGGATATCTAAATGTAACGCACTGTTTGCTGGGAAGATCCAACACCTACCTTCTCAGGAGTTTAAGTTGTTGAACACTTAATGCAGGAAAAGAAATAGACAAGACAGATAGAATTAATACATCAGAGAAACTGAAAGTCTACTGTGTGATTACAAATTGGCTTGAGTTCTAGGGAAATGTAAAGTGTCTTTTTAGCCCTTATTTTTAAATACTATATAAGTGATAATTTCCATAAATAAATGGCTTTTTAACTTTTTTGTCTTTTTTTAAAAATTACCTATTATATCCTGTGTTTGCAGTCTTTGGAAATGAATAGGTTCCTTTATATTGTGATATATTTTTCTGAAGACACTTCAAAGATTCTATAATTGGTTTAAGACCACAAAGGATGGGTGGAGGGGAAACACTTGACCAGCTATATCAGGGCAGAAAAGCAATTTTTTCTTTCAAATATTAGATCAGATCAACAGTGCTGAACAGAGCAGGAAAGAAATGAGTCTGGTCCCCTCAATTTTTTTTCATGTATGTCTTTTATCAATAAATGATTTTAAAAGTAAATGATTTTACCAAGCTTGTTTGACATTAGAACCAGAATGTTAGAATTTTTGAAGCCTCTTTAAACAGCAAGTAAAACAACCAGGAAATGACAGAATTAACCTTCCTCTGTAGTAACCATTTTTATATATAAATAAAGGTGTCCATTATGGTATAATTCTTTTTCTTGCATTTTGGATATAGAATATATTATGAACCAAAATGAGAGTTTAAAAAAACCTCTAAATCTGGCAAGATCGTAAAACAAACAGGTGAGTGGAAGTAGATGAAATCTTTTAAAAGCCCCATCCCAACTCCCAAAAAACCCCTTTCATGCCCAGAGGCTAGATAATGCTGACTAGTCATTTGAGGGAGAATAGAGAATGTATTAGAAATGGAATAAGATTATTCCACACTACAGTAATTAACCGCCCTGAGTCCCTAGGGAGATAGGGCGGTATATAAATGTGAATAAATAAATAAATAAATAAATAAATAAATAAATAAATTTGTTTCTAACTTTATATCAAAAAATAAAGTCTGCATATTTGGATAATTGGAATTCATTTTATTAGAACAATGTGATGTTGTTAGCGTCTGGTTATTTCTAGCAAGCTATTTAATACATTTAAGAAAGCTGTTGCAGAAAAAAAAGTACAAAGTACAATACTATTTTGATTTTTATTATGATTTGAGTGGATTTGGCTTAATGAGTTGTGTATGAATCAAGCCACTATTGTTTGAGAATGATGGTTTGTGGTTAACATTATTTTTGAATCAGAATAATATAGATTGTTTATTTTATTTAATTTTAAAAATGCATTAGCCATCTTCTATATCAGTGGTAGTCAACCTGGTTCATACTGCCCACTAGTGGGCATTCCAGCTTTCATGGTGGGTGGTAGGGGTTTTGTCCGATACTGAATCACTTTCCTTTTTAAAAAATTTAATTGACTTTTTAAAAACTTTTCATAGCATTATTTAAAAACATTTTCATTAGGTTTTCATAAAATTCCCTGTGACAATTTAAATTTCTGAAAATATACTATTCGTATCGCCCGTGGATAAGTTTAATTCATGTTACATAAGTGAAACTAAATGGCGCTATAGTGCGACCGCAAACAAAAGAGCCTCGTCCCGAAATAGCTCATGCATCCCCCCCCCACACCACCCAGCTGTAATAGTGCCTGCACAGACGTAAGTCATCCCATTGTACCTATTGAGCTGGTAGTCAGCGCCCCCCCCCAAACCCAATCCACAATGTGCGAGAGGCATGCACAGACGATGATACATGGCACATTACTGTGGAACTACTAACAGAGATACAAAAGTGGGCGGTAGGTATAAAAAGGTTGACTACCCCGGCTCTATATGAACATTTTCCCAGAATAGGATATAGTGCTCTAAAGCATAGTTCAAGCTTTAGGCAAAAATGAAATTAAGTCTAAAAACAGGAGCTCAGAAAGCTAAATGTTGAAATAGCAGAAAGGAGCTATGACTTAGAGCTACCTTGTACATTCTCTAGTCAAATGTGTAAACCCTGCCATTGTTTCACATCAGTAGCCTATCTAACTTCATCTTCTCTGTAGAGAATGACAATACAGCAATACTTCGGTACTCATCATTAATTGGTTCCAGGAGGTGTAATAAGTACCAAACAAAATTTTCCCATAAGGAATAGTGCAGTGAGTTATGAGGCAGCTGCCACCAACCAGTTCTAGTTTGTTTATTAAGTACCAAACAAACGATGAGTACCAGGACAAAATTTTCAGGTCAAAATGCATTGAGTACCAAATTTGATGAATTTGATGAGTACCAAAGTACCACTGAACATCTTTAGGGATCTTTCCCAGACCAATGTGAAGATCATAAGAATTACATCTGACTCTTTTTATATGCAAGTACCTCAGGATCTCCTAAGAGTTACTTCAAAGCTGATATTTGTGTTAAAAGCTAAAGGTAAAGGTTTTCCCTGTCGAGTCATATCTAACTCTAGGGGACATGCTCATCTCCGTTTCTTGGCTGAGGGAGCCAGCATTGTCCATGGTCATGTGGCCAGCATAGCTATATGCCAAAGTGCAAGGAACACTGTTATCTTCCTACTGAAATGGTACCTATTTATCTACTTGCATTTTCATGCTTTCAAGCTGCTAGATGAGTCCTTCAAACTTTAGCCTCATCTAAGAATGATTTATTTCTGTCCCTTTCCACTGACTATCTCATTTTCTTTCTGACCAATATCTTTTCCCTTAAAATGCTTCTCTCTTTTCCAAATGAGTGCTGTTTTCCATCGAACTTCCAACTCATCTTCCTTCCTTTCAGTTAACTGGCATAGCTACAAGCTGTCTATCAATCATAAAAAACAGGTTCAGGGTGTAGGACGAAACCTTCCTCCTCCCTCCCATCTATCCTTTTGATTTTGCAATGCTCAAAAGGCCCAAGATTCAATTGGAAATTTCAAAAGCAATGATGTATTACAATGGTCTTTGTTGTTGTGATTATTTTGGAAGCTAATTATGGGCTTAAAATCTGGTACAGCGTATCAAGAGCTAGAGACAAGAAATCAGAAGACAATCTGCCTCATCCCTTTCCCAATCCTTGCTCTTTCCATTGCCAAAAAGCTATTACAGGTTTTGCAGCCTGATGATAGAAGTAAAAGGAATGTGAGCAGGGGTGGGATTCAAAAATTTTAGCAATCAGTTATCTGCCCAGTTGCTGGGTGGGCATTTTCACCCTCCCCAAGCTCTGGAGGCTTTCCTCCAACCTCTGGGAGCCTCCCCCAGGCTCTGGAGGCCCTCCGGAAGCCAGAAATGGGCCCATTTCTGGACTTCCAGAACTTCTAGGCGGCCCGTTTTCACCTTCTTCAAGTCCCGGAGGCTGTCTTCGAGCCTCCAGGAGGGCAAAAACAGCCTCCCCAGGCTCCGGAGGCCAGAAATGAGCTTGTTTCCAGACTTCCAGAACTTCCAGGAGGCCTGTTTTTCATCCTTCCAGAGCCTCCACATGGGTGCTGCATTTACCTGGCATCCAAAATGGACCATGTGGAGACTCCTGGGAGGGGTGGGGCAGAGTGGGAGGGGCCAGTCCTTGCAACTACCAGTTCAGTGAACCAAATGTAAAATTAGCATTCGGTTCTCCTGAACCAGTCCGAACTGGCTGAATCCCATCCCTGAATGTGAGAAAACAGTTTACCCTGTTGGGAACTAAACCAAATTCAGCCTGTCTTGAATGCCAGAGATCTATTTATGATTTCAACTTATTTAACAGATAATCCACAGACCTTGGAAACTGCTAGCCCACTGGCCTTAAAGTTGCTTCACTGTGGCATTTGCAAGTCTCCTGGAAAACAGAATAACAGATTAGGACAGGGAGAAGTGAATGTCACCTCAATGCAATAGAAGCTATAACCCTGTGCTCAAAGAGGATTTGAAGTTCTATAAAAACAATAAAGCTTTAGATGCTGAAAAGGAATAATCAGAAGTAATTCTGTTAGGAGCTTTTGAAGAAGATTTTAAATGATTCTTGCAATATCTAACAAGCTAGTATTTATTGGCATGTATGTAAATAATTGCAGCCCTTCTAAACAACAAAAAGTAATCAGATCTTATCCTTACCATGCTTAATAATGAACAAGGTGCCAATAACCTGTGTCTATGTAACCTGATTTAATTATCATCATACGAAACAATAAATTTCATGTTTTAGTATACATGACAATCGCCGTGCAGATGCTAAGATGCAAGACAAACAGAAATCAATACTCTCCAATCTGTGCATGAATTTTGTCAACTTCCAATTATTATCTTGCTTGTGGGGAAGATCAAAGAATAATTGAGGTTCCTGGTCTTCGTGTCACAGAAGGAGCAGACAATACTAATTGTGAAGAGAGATAATTCCAGATATAATGTGCTTAATCTAGCTTCTTTTGATGAACAGAAATTGGCTGCAGAAGGCCTATCTTTAATAAGGAGAGGGAGGGAGGGAGTATAGAAAAATACTCTGTCAGTGCAGTCCAGCACAGTTCTATTCAGGAAGTCCCAATGATTTCATTTGTGCCCTATCCCCATAAAAGTGTGTATAGGATTGAGGATATTTTGAATTCAGTTCTGTTCTAAGGCCAGTTTGTTGAACAAGCTGATTTGGATTGCAACTAGGTGTTAAACTTAGTATTAGTAATATACACATATTTGTTAATGTTATGGGAAATACAAGCATTTTTTCATAAATAATGGTGTGTTGATCATTTCTACAATTTCCTTCTATTGTTCAGTCAAAAAGTCCCACAAACCAAGTCAAGAACCACAAACTAAGGCAGCTCTTATATTGCAGTATCTTCCAAATTACAAATTAGCTTTGTGGGAATTGTAGTCCTAATACAGGTGGCCTAAAAGATATGACACAAAAGAGGGGAAATGATTGGGTGGAAGAGGAAAACAGAGTTGATGAAGGCCTCAGTTCTTCACATTATAAATGGACTCTGATTCTCTTCTGTTCCCCAACTAGCAAAAAGGTAAACAGATTTGGCAACCATGGAAATCAATGGGAATTATTTCAGACTGAGTTGCTATATTCAAGAACAAAGTTGAGCCACACAACCAGTTTGTATGTGATAGAGCTCTTAGACCAGCAGAAAGAACTTAAAATCTAAAGGACATGTACAATTGTGTACAACTGTGCAATTTTGTACGTATGTACAGTTTTGATTGTCATAATTTTTATCTAGACAGAGGCATATTATGAATGGTGGACAATATATTAAAATTTCAAATTTCTCTGGATTTTGCAATGCGGTTTAGCCAACATTTTCAAATATTATATTAAACAAAACACCTATGTAAAATGACTATGTTCCTGAAATTATTTTATTAAATGCACCAAATTATGCAATAGTGTTCACAAAAAGAGCATAGGTTAGGCAAATTTGAAAAACAGAAAAGCATTTCTTTGGAGGAATATGCACTAACATTTAAGTGCCTCCTTTTTTTTTCATTTGTAATTCAATGTGCAGAATCAGAGATAGTTGCAAAACAGAAAAACCGAGAAAATCCAAGTTGCTATATTGGCAAAAGGAACAATCTGAAGAAACAGAAACAGACAGATTTGCCAATTCCTAATCTACCGTAGTTTAGATCAGCACCTAGGAGACTCTCTTGATTCTTATGTGGTGAGTTGAACTTTATATAGGAGATCTTACACATTGATTGAAGGAACAAGGGAATGATAACTTTTCTTAAGAGCGAATGCTTGTTCACCTGTTCTTTTACATATTTTCTGAATCCCAAATCACTGGATCAAATTCCCTGCTCTGAGATTGAGTGGGAAGCAGAGGTTCCCAGTTAAGCCAGTTCGAACTGGTTCACCCAAACCGGTAGCGGAAATTGCAGGTGGGTCTGCCCACCCTCCCTGTCTATATGCCATCCTATTGAGGCCCATTTTTGAGGCCAGGCGCATGCGCCAAAGGGTGGGTGCATTTGGAGAAGGCAAGTGCACATGTGAACCGGGTGCGCACACACACAAAGTGAGCATCTGCACGAGTGGTGACCGGTAGTAACACTCTCTGAAACCCATCGCTGGTGGGAAGGGAGGGAGGAGGGAGGGAGGGAGGGAGGAAGGAAGGAAGGGAGAAAGGAAGGAAGGAAGGAAGGAAGATATCTTCCCAATCAACAAATGACTCTGAGTCAGAGACAACCACAGGAACAAAGGCTAAAATCAAAATAAGGAAAGTAACATTGCACTGTAAACTCGATCCCATTCATGCACACAAGCAAGGATACATAACCAAGAATGAGAGAAACTTGTGTCACAATGATGAATATTTCTTTCATAATTTGCCTCAGCCATAATCACGTTCCTCATTCAGCAGGCAGGTTAAAAAACAAACCAACCAAAAACATAATAGCAATAATTCAAACAAAAAGAAGACAACACTTATGAGAAACTCTCAAAATCAATAGACACCCACTATAACAAAGGAAGGAATCCCATCGACTAGGCTCCAAAGGCATTCCAAAGTGGATCAGAACTCTATCTTTAAAAAAAAAATTAATCACACTAAAAAAAAAGTCCAAAGAACTAAAAAGTTTTAATTTCTTGTCATTATCAAAACTTTTTCCCACTTCAATACAATTAGAAAAGATTTTCCTATGAAGACAGTCTAGCTCAATATATAATTAAACTGGAATGTGGCAAAAATACAATAAAATGAATTCTTCATTCGCAAACAAAATAAAAGAAAGTGGAGATCAGGAAGCTGGGTTACACAGGCAGACAAACAGTAATGAAAACTCAAGGCCACAAGGTGAGGGGAAAATTGAATAATTGCGTAGGCCATCAATTTTATAACAAAACCAGACTTTCTGCTTGGCCCATCAACATCACTATAGGACCACTTACTGCTTCCTGAGTGGGGAACAGATGACCTCCTCTTCTTTATTTGAAACTTGTAAGTGGATCACAAGCTTCCTAACAAACAGGAAGCAGCAGGTGAAGCTAAGCAAGATCACATCAAATACCTGTACAATTAGCACAGGGGTCCCCCAAGGCTGTGTGCTCTCCCCACTTCTCTTCTCTCTGTATACCAATGACTGTATCTCCAATGATCCATCTGTTAAGCTACTGAAGTTCGCAGATGACACAACAGTGATTGGTCTCATTCGAGACAATGACGAATCCGCATATAGACAAGAGGTCGAACGACTAGCCTTGTGGTGCAACCAAAACAATCTGGAACTGAACACACTCAAAACCGTAGAAATGGTGGTAGACTTTAGGAGAAACCCTTCCATACTTCCACCTCTCACAATACTAGACAACACAGTATCAACAGTAGAAACCTTCAAATTTCTAGGTTCTATCATATCGCAAGATCTAAAATGGACAGCTAACATCAAAAGCATCATTAAAAAAGGACAACAAAGAATGTTCTTTCTGCGCCAACTCAGTAAGCTCAAACTGCCCAAGGAGCTGCTGATTCAGTTCTACAGAGGAATTATTGAGTCTGTCATTTGCACCTCTATAACTGTCTGGTTCAGTTCTGCAACCCAACAAGAAAAACACAGACTTCAGAGGATAATTAGAACTGCAGAAAAAATAATTGCTACCAACCTGCCTTCCATTGAGGACCTGTATACTGCACGAATCAAGAAGAGGGCCGTGAAAATATTTACAGATCCCTCACATCCAGGACATAAACTGTTTCAACTCCTACCCTCAAAACGACACTATAGAGCACTGCACACCAGAACAACTAGACACAAGAACAGTTTTTTCCCGAAGGCCATCACTCTGCTAAACAAATAATTCCCTCAACACTGTCAAACTATTTACTAAATCTGCACTACTATTAATCTTCTCATAGTTCCCATCACCAATCTCTTTCCACTTATGACTGTATGACTGTAACTTTGTTGCTGGCAATCCTTATGATTTATATTGATATATTGACCATCAATTGTGTTGTAAATGTTGTACCTTGATGAACGTATCTTTTCTTTTATGTACACTGAGAGCATATGCACCAAGACAAATTCCTTGTGTGTCCAATCACACTTGGCCAATAAAAAATAATAATAATTCTATTCTATTCTATTTAGCCATTGGACCAGTGGTGGGTTTCTACCGGTTCACCCCAGTTCTGGTGAACTGGTAGTGGGAGGCTCTGCCCACCCACCTGGACATCTCTGTGCATGCACAGAAGCTTCTGCGCATGAGCAGAAGCATCACACATACATGTGAGCATTGCGTGCACCTGTGAGCAAACCGGTAGCGACTGAAATTGAAACCCACTACTGAATTGGACATGAACCTCCCATCCATGTTTTCTAGTTTTGAATCAAATGTTCTGTTTTTCAACCTCAACCATCTCAGCTTTTGTAGTAGGGAAGCTTCAGGATTTCATTTCAATCTAGTTGTAGCTGCACCTGATATTGGCCGCCGAGCCTGGCATTCGCCTTTTCTCAGGTGACTGATCACAATCCAATAAAGCTGTTTTGTTGAACCTGGGGATGGGCGTAGCAGCTGTTATGTTCTCTGCAATTGATCCATTATTAAGTCAATGAAAAATCCTCACCCCTCATGTTTTGTCTCCTCTAGGGCCTGATAATTTCACCCTGGACTGTGGGCTGCCAGCTTCTCCAATATTTTTTTTTAAAATAATCCTGCACTCATTCAAGTGATGACCAATTAAATCAATAAATTGTCCTTACCTCTAGAAATTCATGCTTCATCCAACCCTTAAATCTCCCCTGGGATACCCTACCAGTTTCTGCCCAGGCTGAGTGAAGCACACTCCTCATGCTATCGCAACCCCTGCCCACTACTTTAAGTCACATCATAGAAGAATTGCTACTTTGGTCTATGAAGTTGGACTGTTAGTTTTTTTTCTTATAGCAATATCAATAGAGATATATACCGTCCCATTGGCTTCACAGCAGTTTTTGGGCAGTTCACAGAGTCAGCATATTGCTCCCAACAATCTGAATTCTCATTTTACTGACCTCAGAAGGATGAAAGGTTGAGTCCCATCAGGATCAAACTCCTGGCTGAGGGCAGAGTTGGCCTGCAATACTGCATTCTAACCACTGTGTCACCGGGGTTCTTTATTATACATTTTCTGCAAATCTCAGAAGGTAGGAACAGCTTGTACACCTTTCCTTTTGAATATTATAGCATTATAGCAACAATACTACAATTGGGAGGGAAGGGTATAAGAAACGTGCATGATAGACTTTTGTCTCAATATACGCCCTCACATAAATCACATAAATCGTCATAATAATAGTACTCCTAACTACAATTTCAAAAAAGCCAACTATGACCTTATAAACAACGACCTCTCATCTCTTGACTGGCAAAAGACCACTATAGAGTTTTCCTACTTGAAATCAATAGAATTATCAAACTATGTATCACAAATCACCACCAAAATAAAAAAAACAAATTACCCTTATCAATAAAAAGCTTCAATCCCCCAAAAAATCCCTCTGGAGAAGAAACAAAAAGGGCTATGTAGCAAACTTCAAAAACCGCTACAGAAATATTTGCAACCAAATAAAAACTGAATGCACCATTTACCACACAAAGCAAGAAGAAGACCTTCTGCGTAGAAATTCCAATCGTGCTTTTTATAATTTTGTGAACAATAAACTTAAAGAATCAAGATCCATCCCACCACTAAAAGAATCTAATGGCAGAGAATGTAATGATGAAACAGTTAAAGCAAACCTATTTAATACATTCTTTGGTTCAGTCTTTGTTAACAGTGATGGCACATATCCGACATTCCCCAATCGTACCAACAATGAGTACAACGACTTAACACATATAGACTTCACAGAAGATAATGTTGAAAAAGCTATTTGCAAACTGAAACCATCTTTATCTATTGTGCCTGATGGACTATGTGCATACTTCTTAAAAAAACTTTCCACTAATATAGCAGAACCCCTAAGCATAATCTTTGATAAAGCTTTCACGACTGGTTCCCTTCCCAAACTTTGGTCTCTAGGCACAGTCATCCCTATCTTCAAAAAAGGAGATCCCAGCCTAGTTGAAAATTACAGACCAATCTCTCTATGCTGCATCACCTGCAAAGTAATGGAATCTATCATCGACCAATCCATTACCCTCCACCTAGAAACAAACAACCTACTCTCTAATAAATAATTTGGTTTCAGAAAAAAATTATTATGTAACTTACAACTTCTCCACTGCAAAAACATATGGACTACTAATTTTGATCAAGGCAAAGCAATAGATGCAATCTACATAGACTTCTGCAAAGCTTTTAACTCAGTAGACACGATAAACTTCTCCTAAAACTAAAATCCTACGGCATTTCAGGACCTCTTCCCAATTGGATAACTGCTTTCCTGTCAAACAGACAACAAGTGGTCAAAATTGGCAATGCTCTATCAAATCCTGTTCCTGAAAGTGGCATTCCTCAAGGTAGTGTTCTTGGACCAACGCTCTTCATAATATACATAAATGATCTCTGTGACCATATCTCAAGTTATTGTGTTCTCTTTGCTAACGATGTCAAACTATTTAACACCACCAACAATACTTCTACCCTTCAAGAAGACCTTGACTTTGTATCCGATTGGTCTAAAACTTGGAATTTCAAATCTCAACCAGTAAATGCTTAGTCTTACATATTGGAAAAAAGAACCCAAACACTAAATACAAGCTTGATGGACATTACCTTACAGATGACCCCACCCCCACCCTGTTAAAGATCTTGGAGTTTTCATATCAAATGATCTAAGTGCCAAAGCCCACTGCAACTACATAGTAAAAAAGGCTCTAAGAGTTGTAAACCTAATTTTGCGTAGCTTCTTTTCCAAAAACTCTACACTACTAACCAGAGCATACAAAACATTTGCTAGACCTATTCTAGAATACAGCTCACCTGTCTGGAACCCATACCACATCTCTGACATTAATACAATTGAACGTGTCCAGAGATATTTTACAAGAAGAGTTCTCCACTCCTCTGTAAACAACAAAATACCTTATACCACCAGACTTGAAATCCTGAGATTAGAAAATTTAGAACTCCGCTGACTCCTACAAGACCTGTGTTTAACACACAGAATCATCTATTGCAATGTCCTTCCTGTTAAAGACTACTTCAGCTTCAATCGCAATAATATAAGAGCAAACAATAAATTCAAACTTAATGTTAACCGCTTCAATCTTGATTGCAGAAAATATGACTTTTGTAACAGAGTTGTTAACGCTTGGAACACACTACCTGACTCTGTGGTCTCTTCTCAAACTCCCAAAAGCTTTAACCAAAAACTGTCTACCATTGACCTCACCTCATTCCTAAGAGGGCTATAAGGGGCATGCATAAGTGCACAAAAGTGCCTACCGTTCCTGTCCTATTGTTTCCTTTCATTATATATACGCTTATATGTTGTATAGTTGTTTCCTGCTTATGCTTATATATACTGTTGTGACAAAATAAAAAAAACACGTTCTGTTTTAGTATCAAAAGAGAAAATATGGGAGTGGGGTGGGACAAAGATATCCATATGAACAAACAACAGGGAAAGGTAAAGATCATGGACTAGAGAGGAAGGAACATTTCCTAACTGGTAAACACTGGTCCACACAGAAGCCAACCAATGATAGGAAGGGCAAGAAGTAGGAAAACAACCAATCAAGTCTTGCAATGACTATAGTCTGGATGGAGCCTCGACTCCGCCCTATTGTCAATCCATTCCAGTCCAACTAGAATTTCTGAAGTTGGCTTAAGAAGCTAAAGCCAGCAGCAACAAGCTTAGGCTGCGGTGTGGAATTGCTTTGTGGGTAGGAAAGGTAAGGCTAAGCTTTTGCCTAGCCTTCCTTTTTGATGGTAGAAAATTCACTCCTAATTCATGCTGAAATTCCATTGGTGGCAAGGGAACCTGTTATGGAGAGGGAGTGTGTTGGGGGAGAGAAACCTTTTGTAGTTAGGTGGATTTCCAGAAAGTAGGAATGCAGGAGGATGCAGGTGGAAGGACAAAAATCATGTTTTATAGTCTTGGTCTGGATTGTGGAGGGGGGATGTGCATAGTCTGCAACAAGCAAACCCCAAAGGGGCATATGTGCACCTAACCTATTGTATGCAGGGAGAATAGAAATTCAGGAATAAGGAGAGGGGTAAACCTTGCAATTTTTTTCCTTTGGGGAATGATGGTGGATCATGGAAAACTGGATTGTGGAACTGAGTTGAGGGGAGGAGCAAAAAGCTGGGTAGCCTTGAGTTGCTGATGGGGAAGAAGTGGCTGAGATGAGTTCCTCCCTAAAACTTCACAGTGTTTAGTATTGTGTAGAGAGCACTTTAGTTTGGGGAGATTCTTGCCTATAGGCAAGTAGCAATAAGCATACTATTCTGATCAACTACTTATGTGGTTTCTGGTTCCTTGACATGACATGGATGTTTTTACTTATTCTGTATTGTACTAATCACTTTTTGTTTATTAAATTGTACTATTATGCTGTTATTAGGGTTTACGGTTCTATATATTACCGTGTGGTGGACATTTTATGTTTGATTTTTTTGTAAGCCACCATAAGTAAAACTTTGGTGATTTTGGATGTTGATGATTGATACAGTTTCAAATTTGTGATTTCCGAACCTATGGAATGAAGCTAAAATGTAATACTCTTCCACATGCTATGTTTCATTTTATTCAGCACGGCTTATTTCAACGCATTTGTACAAGATGCTGAAGGAAATTACAAAGCATTCTGGAAGAATGCTGGACTAAATGGAGATTTCAGTTTGCTGTCTTTGCTATATCTATATATAAAGAATGCAGCCTTAAATATGGAAGCAAACCACAGGGTGCAAAATCCACCAGCAGTGCAGATAACAACAAATGGGACTGTAGAAAAGTTTTAAGTACTCTTTACACTGGTTTCTTAGCAGAGCCGTTTCAGACATTTCAAGAGGCTATAGAGATGATTTATAGGTGGTAAGCTTCAATTTGGGAGGCCATCAGCACCTTCTTTGATCTGGACTTCTACAGATTTGTTTCCTATGTACTCAGTGAGTAATGAGTGATTTGCTATTGATTTGTCCACAGGCAGAAGAAAAGTGGATTGGTACTGTAACTCCAAAGCGAATGGGAACTTCGGATGCATGGCAAAAGAAAGCAAAACCACCAAGAGGGAAACATTTACAGCTTTTCTAATCTATTTTAACTCTTGTCCTCAATTTCCTCCCCCAGCAACGTGATTCAGGGGAAAGCTTTTAAGAATTTCAAACTCTACAAAGTATCCGTCTAATAGTTCTTTTTGGGTGTTTCACATGCCAATCTACTGGAGCAGCAGACTGAAATATATATATATAAGGACTCATTCATTCAGAATACTATTTTTTTTAAAAAATGTAACCATATAAATCAGCGGTTCTCAACCTGTGGGTCGCGACCCCATTGGGGGTCGAATGACGATTTGCCAGGGGTCGCCTAAGACCATCGGAAATATGGGAAGTATACTTGCGAGTCGATGAATCATGCTCCAATGGTTGACTCCACAAGCCAGCTGCAGGCTCTTCAAATAGCTAGCTGAATTCGGCTTCAGGCGTCATGAATTAAAAAAGAGAGAAATCTTTGCTCTGATGTCTCCCTCTCAAGCCAGCTGCAATCACTCCCAATCGCTAGCCCAATCTGGCTTCAGGTGCGATAAACTTAATAGGGGAGGAGTCTCCGCTTTAATGCCTCCGTCCTGTATTAAAGGGGTCACAGCATGTATTAAAGGGGTCGCAGCATGTATTAAAGGGGTCGCAGCACTATAAAGGTTGAGAACTACTGATATAAATCCTTGTGTAAGTGGGTACTGAAATATATTATCAACCAAATGCTCATTTTGGAAAGAGAAAGGTGAAGAGATTGCCACATCCCAAAAGGATCAGTTCTCAGATGACAAAATTATTCCCTAAAAATATACTTCTTTTGATGTGATGCTAACTCTGACCACCAATGTTCCTGAACTCATTGTAAGGGTTAAGACTGAAAATTCCCATCCATTCCTAAGTTATATTTAGTACAGTCTGACCCTGTTTAATAAAATATTTCAATTTCCACCAACTTGGATTACCATTACTTTTAACACCAAGTAATTATGTATAGCTCCATGTTTCCTGTTTGTATATATCAGTTGTGCCACAGAGCTATCATGGCTTCATCAGATCCCAGTTCAGAGGAGGAGGAGTGGGAACGGGGACCATCTGATGGGGAAGGCACAATCCCCTCCAAATCAGTGGAGAGTCCAGGGATTCAGGATGAGGCACTCCCAGGGCCATCTGTCAGTGAGTGGGGACAGCTGACCAGATGGAGAGCTGCCTGCAGGAATGGAGCACCTGCAGAGAGCCAACAGAGTTGGCATGCTCCATACCACCTCTGACAAGGAACAGCTCCTCCCCCACCCGATCTTCAAGTGAGGAGAATAGAGCATGGAGAGGCACAGAGGAGGTCAGGAGGGTGCTTACAAGGAAGCAGCCCTGGCATCTCCTCACAAGGAACAACTGGGGAAGCCTGGAAGTGATTTAACCCATTGCTGGGGGAAGGTTTGTTTGTGAGGGAATACCTACCTTGTTTTGATGTGCACCTTCCTGGCTTTCCTGGAGCCTGTTTGTTAAACTTTGGACTGTGGTTTTGGACTTTGAACCTCAGACTTTGTTTGTGGACTTTGGACTTAGCTCTTGGACTTCGGACTCTTGGACTGTGCTTTAGTTGTTGGAACTCTGGACTTGTGGATATTGTTACTTCCCTCTTTGCCTCATAGGTCAGCTAGGGCTTAGCTTGTGTAGCCCAGGAATCCAGACTGAGGGAAAACTGAGGCCTGGGGGAGAGCTTCACCAGCACCATTGTTGGGTCATTTGACACTGTGATAACTGAACAATAGACAGACTCTAGTTAACCTCTGCCTTGCCAGTTTGACTTGGGTCAGAAGACATATCTATTAGAACAGTATATCAGTTACAATGAAAGTACCCTGCCACATGTGAAGTTAGGATGTGCATTTATATTCATGTGATGTGACAAGCAGACAATCTACTTGAACTTAATGCTCTTTGTGTGCATCAGAGGCCACATCTAGATAAGGAAGTTACACCATCCTGAAAGAAGTTCTAGGCTTCTCAGTTCTTATTATGTAATCAGTGTTGGGCTGTTGGGCTGATTTCTTTCTGGCTGGATTTTTTCTTTACTTTTTCATTTTGGTTTTAAACCCTGACACCCAGTCTCCCTGTTGGAAGGAGCTATTGCCTCATCATGCCTTTTAGCACCTCAAGCTTCAAGTCTTTGAGTGTAAATTATGGCCTGACAGCTTTCCAGCTTCTTCTCAGTAGCCCAGGCAAGACTGGGTGTGAAATTGACAAGTGTTTTGACAGTCTTCCTCTTGTCTTCATGATTGATGACTTGGAATGCATAGAAACAGATTATTGTTTGTTTTTATTTCAGTCTCTTTTGTGAGGAATAGGGAATTGCTTCAAGAGTAGGGCAGGACAGCAACTCTCCTCCCACCCCTTATTCTCAGCATTTCAGGTCAGTAAAGCTGAAGATGGATTGCCTTAAAATATTTCTGACCATCTAGGTAGTGGGCATAGGGAAGTGGTGAGAGTCACAATTGAAATTACATTACCTACAGCTCATTTTCCAACATTCACCATTAAATATATGAAAAGGGTGGAAAAGTCAACCAAGTAAAACAAGAAGCTAAGTTCTATCAGTTGGCTGAATATACTTGACAGTCTATTGTTCACCAGGCAAGACATTTCGAAGCTAAAACATAAAGATCATGCTGAGTTAATATGACACATTGATGTGGAACATGTCGGCTAGCTTAAATCAACTCCTTCTGACATCATATGAGTGCATTTTGAACCTCAACTGAGCAGTAACATTAAGACAAGGCTAAATGTCCTAAAATTCTTCAGTAAGAAGCAGTGCTAGATAAAAGACAGTTAATTATTTTCACAGATATTTATGACCTCAAAGTGTCTAAATAAAATGTAGCTTTTAAACTCTTATCCAAGTAAGCTCAATGATTTTAACTGGTCTTTTTTACTTTGTATTGATAATCTATAAAGAAAAACATACATAAGCACAATTTGTCTTACCATGGGCAATACCACAGATGTAATTTCTAAATGGAAATAACACCTTGCAAACTAATGATAAACTCACTTTTTGCAGGCAGAGTCACCTTGAGAGAGAGAGAGAGAAAGAGAGACAGAGACAGAAATGTTCCAGAAATGAGAACTAGGGTAGTACACCAGATTGGAAGAGTTAAAAATGAAACATGCACATGGTCCTGCCCACAACAATTGTCAGTACCTCTCTAAATCCAGTATCTTCTCTTGGAATTTTAAGTGAGCCCAGAAAAAAACATGGCTTCTTGGAGTTGCCAGTAGGTAGAATGTGATCCTGAAGATGAAACTGAAAAACTTTGGCCACGTAATGAGAAGGAAGGATTCCCTGGAGAAGAGCCTAATGCTGGGAAAGATTGAGGGCAAAAGAAGAATGGGATGACAGAGAATGAGGTGGCTGGATGGAGTCACTGAAGCAGTAAGTGTGAGCTTAAATGGACTCCAGAGGATGGTAGAGGATAGGAAGGCCTGGAGGAATGTTGTCCATGGGATCGCGATGGGTTGGACACAACTTCGCAACTAACAGCAACAAGAATGTGATCACCCCTATATGTTCCTCATCATTTTCCCCTTTCAAATCCAGATCACTTCAAATTCAGTTCCTGACCCTATAAAACCTATTTGAAAGAGCACATGAGCATCTCTTTACAAACTAAGCTCCACAGCAAAGAAGAGATTCCACCATTATATACCTCAAAATGTAATAGCTGATAGAAAATAGACTTTCTTGAATGACAGTTTTTGGCATGCATTATCATACAATTCCCATATCAATTATACTTCTCAGTGCAGTTTGAGTACAGCAAGTGTTTCAAACAATGCTGTAACTGTACTTGGGGGCTTGCTTTGACCACCAAAAGCTTCTGAATGTAATTCAAACTCCTGGTTTTAGCATACAAAGTCTTACACGGTTTGGCTCCAGCCACCTTCATTTGTTGCAGCTTTTATGTTAAGTCAGGTTAATGCTTATCCTACTGGATTCTGGGTCTTAGAAAACCTGGCGCTTTTCCAGGCTGTGTTTTGGGGGATGCTGGCTGAGCTATTGCATTGTTGTAAAGTTGTTTTGGGTTTGGCATATTTTTTACTATTATAAACCTTTGGGAGTCCATTAGGCTATACTGCTAGCAAAATCATATCAGACATGTTCACTTTACCAAAGTTGGAATGCCACTGCCAGGGCTAGGTAATATTACTCTCCATACAGTATGCCAATGGTCTCCACCTCTGGTCCCCAGGATCCACCACTGCCAATGGTAATGGCATAACAAGAGATTGCAGTACCGAAACTAGAAAATATTGGATAAAGATACATAGTTGGTTACAGGAAGTAACAGGCTTCAAGATAGAATATACACCAGAATTGTTTCTTCTAGTAATAATGAAAAGGAAATATGAAAAAAAAACCATATATGCATATGATAGCTGCGGCAAGATTGGCTTTTGCACAATGTTGGAGAAGTCAAAACATACCCTCTGAAGGTTTAATAATTAAAAAAGTATTGGACTGCACTGAAATAGACAAATTGACTCTTAAATTGAAAGGATTGATGGATTCGGATTTTTACGTAATATGGGAGAAATGTTATAATTGGATCAAAAATAGAAGAAAAAAAGGGGATAGAACACTAAATAGAATGTAAAATGAGTATAAATGTATAGAACATAGGTGAATACTAATAGGAGGATATAAAAATGGTCACAGTCATGTGTAAGCGGTGAATAAGAATTGTTTAACTGTAAACACTTAATAAAAAAAAAACCACAAGAGATAGCAGTAGCTGTTATAGAATAGAATAGAATTTTTTTATTGGCCAAGTATGATTGGACACACAAGGAATTTGTCTTGGTACATATGCTCTCAGTATACATAAAAGAAAAGATACCTTCATCAAGATACAACACTTAATGATAATCATAGGGTACAAATTTAAAACAATGATACAACACTTAATGATAATCATAGGCTACAATTAAGCAATCAGGAGACAATCAATATCAGTATAAATCATAAGGATACAAGCAACAAAGTGACAGTCAAAGTGGAAGGAGATGAGTGATGGGAATGATGAGAAGATTAATAGTAGTGCAGTCTTAGTAAATAGTTTGACAGTGTTGAGGGAATTATTTATTTAGCAGAGTGATGGCGTTGGGGAAAAAACTGTTCTTGTGTCTAGTTGTTTTGGTGTGCAGTGCTCTATAGCATCGTTTTGAGGGTAGGAGTTGAAACAGTTTATGTTCAGGATGTGAGGGATGTGTAAATATTTTCACAGCCCTTTTTTTGATTCATGCAGTATACAGGTCCTCAATGGAAGGCAGTAGTTGTTATATTTTAATGACAGATGTGCAACATGTTTCCTTTCCTGTGAGGTCTCATAAATGGAATATAAGGATGTGAGAAGGGATCCAACTGTTATGTAAACAGAAACATGACACAAAGATCCCAGTGTTAGTGTTTCTTTCTAAAGATAGGAAAATGAAATAAAGAATTGGGTCCTTCTGTTGCCTTTTGCAGAATTAGGACCTCAGTTCAATAACTCCTCTCTGGGTAGGGTGAAAAGAGAAGAAAAGCAATAGGTATTTTATACTGTTGACCTACGGGATGAGAGCCTGCTTCTGTTCTCGGAACTTCATGCACACCCAACAAAGGAAGCTTTGGTTGTACAGGGTTTTTTTTTAACCCTGAAAAGAAAGGTACAATTATAAACATACCAACCTTTGGAAATGAAAATGCATGGGATTTTTCAAGCCATCGTTTGCCTTGTTGGCTCTTAATTATGATATGTATTTTTCCTTGGACATAGAAGAAAACATGGACTCCAAAAAGTCTTAACCACTAATGCCTAGCCAGCAAAATGGTGCAGAGAAACAGTCATGAACCAATTGAAAAATGCATGCTCACTTTTAATGTTTGACTTTGCTATTTCCCTTAAAAGGAAATCTATATAAATTTATATGGGTTGCTCTCACGCTGTTCTCGGAGAGTTTGAAAACAGCTGTTCTACTGCCAGTGGACTTTGACCGGGCAGATTGCAAGGCTCGATAATCTGTCTCAGCTTCAGGGTTAAGTGATGGAATTCATTTAAATGCCCCAGAAGTAATCATCCACAAAGAGTACATTATTTCTCTTTTATGAATTTTCAAACCTAATACTGATGGGTGGCATGCAATTAAACCTGATCAATATGTAATTTAGGTGGGCTGACATGTTTTCAAATTCTCAGAATATAGATTCTTTCAATATTGCAAGAGCTTAGTGAAATACTTAGCTCTTATAAAAAGAGCCTGGGCATTTTAGTACAGTACAAACGACCAGGATGTACCTATCGGCAAGTTAAATGGAGCCCCGTTCAAATGAATAACCCGAAAGCTGGACCCCCAAAACAAACCCTTCATTTGAAGGTCAAGGTTTTTTGTTTTGGCAAGGAAGAGGATAGTTGATCTATTGATGGGGATGGTGGTAGAAATCACATCGGTATGTGCATGGAGAGGTCTAAAAGTAGAATGGTTCAGTTTGAGAAAAGGTAATAATAATTTCACAATGGCAGCATTTCTAATGCTAGGAATGTACCATTTCATAGTTAATGTAAACCTTCCTTTGTGTTGTACTAATGAACTAGGGTTGTATTGGAGAGCAGTCCGTGGAATAGCTAATTAACTGTAACCCACAAAGTAAGAATTACACTGGAATTAGTATGATCTGACTTCATTGTCAGCAGTGGTGTAAGCAGTGGTGGGATTCAAATAATTTAATAACCAGTTCTCTGCCCTAATAACTGCTGGGTGGGTGTGGCTGGGGAATCATGTGACTGGGTGGGAGTGGTCAACTTGATGTCACTCACATCAAGGGGCGCCTCACCTGACCTCTCCTTGCCCTTCTGCTACCATCCAGTCCTTGCCTTGTCTTGTCTTGCATGTTATTGTGAGAGAGGAAGCTTTTTCAAAGCCCGCTGGTAGCTGCGGAGAATGTGGGTGAGATGCAGGCTGGCGGGGAGCCGAGTAGTGATGGCTCAGCCCTTGCTAGCCTTCCCTTCTGCCATCAGCCGTGGGAGGAAGGTAAGGTTGCAGGACAAAGAAAGAGGCAGTTGTAGGGAAGAAGCAGAGAGAGTGAGTAAGGGGCCTCTGAAGGAGGGGAAATATAGTGGAAGTAAACGAGCCAATTTGGCAAAGGGTGAGATGGTCCATGGTGGAAACATGTGGGAGCAAGCAGGGCAGTGTGTGTGTGGGGTATCCCGTTTAGAAAGGCAGGAACTGGCACATCCTGTGACCCGTGGTGAAGGGCGAATGGATGGTATCTGCCCAGAGGCCCCGGAGAAGGCCAGAGCCAGGGACTGTGTGTCCCCCAACCTGAGGCAAAGGGTGAGCAAGAGGCATGCAGGCAGAAGGATGGTGAGAGCCAGGTCCAAAAGGCAGCTGAGCCTCACTGTGTCCAACCCGAGACAGCCCTTCATCCAAGTGCCTTACCTTCATGGGCAACCAGGTGAGCAGAGCAGGCAAGGCCCAGAGATTAGCTGGACCATGTGACCAGCATGATAGGCCATGGCAAAAGCAGGCAAGTGGGCGAGGTGTGGGGATCAGCTGGCCTGCATGGTCTGGATGAGCAATTGAAGGAGCCAGAGAGTAGTGTGACTCTAGCCACCAGCCAAGGCAGGCAAGGTGAGGTGGGGCAGGGTGGGCGGGCCGGGCCAGCCAATGCGATTAGCCAGTTATCTGAATTGCACACAATCTTAACAACCGGTTTTCCCAAACTGGCTGAATCCCACTTCTGACAGCAAGGTTCTAGCATAATCTCTCCATGCATCTTGTTAACAGATTCATGCTAAAAACAAGAAAGACAATTCCATATACAGAAAAAGAGAAAATGGCATCCTTTTATAAAACCATCCCATTCTATTTCGTGTAGATATTGCTTGTTTGTTTATTTAGTTTAGGTTAGTTGTATGTCACTTATTCAACAAAATTCTGGTCAAATATTATCAAAAGATTATAATTATAAACTGACAAAAATATTCTTAAATTGTGGGGTTTTTTTCCTATCCAATGCTATCATCTATTCTCCAAAATCTGATTAAATAAATGGGTCTTCACTTATGGAAGAAGTGGGAAGCAGAGAGGGAGGGAGGGAGGGAGGGAGGGAAGGAAGGAAGGAAGGAAGGAAGGAAGGAAGGAAGGAAGGAAGGGGGGAGGGAGGGAGGAAGGAATCTTAACTTTGAAGGAAAATAATTTCAAAGGGGTTACATACTGTCTGCCCAAGCTTTAGTATTAACTTTTAAGAGAAAAAGTAAAATGATTTTAGTAATCATTTCCCTTAATTTTCATTCTGAATGAATGAAAGTTACAGAACAATAAATACTACTACAAATATAAAAACAAAAACACTTCATCCCAAATCCTGAATAAGTGTATTTTCAGCTTCTGAAAAATGTGCAAGATTGAATCAACAAATGCCAAAGCTTATTAAAATTAGATTAAAGTGCAATCTTGACTTTTTAATGTACAGTATGTCACAGAAGTGAGTACACCCCCTCACATTTTGTAAATATTTAAATATATCTTTTCATGTGACAACATTGAAGAAATGGCACTTGGCTACAATGTAAAGTAGCAATTATACAGCTTGTATAACAGTGTAAATGTGCTGTCCCCTCAAAATAACACAACACACAGCCATTAATGTCTAAACTGCTGGCACAAAATAAAACATTACAAAATGTGAGGGGGTGTACTCATTTCTGTAACATACCGTATATCATTCCTTGAAAGAAAAGCACATAGGGGATGGACTTACAAAAATATAAAGAAAGAAAGAAGAGTGTTCAACTATTGACACCTATATATCCTACCAAAGCTGAAATTGCCTAAGACATTCAAAACTCCAATTTTTAACTTAACTGCTAGATCTCCATTCCTCTGAAAACAATAAAATACCTTATCCTAGGCTTAGAAAACTTGGAACTCCGTTGCCTTCGACAAGACCTAAGTTTAACTCACAGAATCATCTATTGTAATGTCCTTCCTGTTAAAGACTACTTCAGCTTTAATTGCAATAATACTAGAGCAACTAATAGATTTAAACTTAATGTCAACCGCTTTAATCTAGATTGCAGAAAATATGACTTCTGTAACAGAATCATCAGTGCTTGGAATACTTTACCTGACTCTGTGGTCTCTTCTCATAATCCTAAAACCAAAAACTTTCTACTATTGACCTCACCCCATTCCTAAGAGGACCATAAGGGGCGTGTATAAGCGTACAAACGTGCCTACCGTTCCTGTCCTATTGTTTTTCTTTTCTTCTTCCTATATATATATATATATATGCTTATACCTCCTTATATTTACTCATATATGTGTTTATATTGAATCTGTCATTTGCACTTCTATAACTGTCTGGTTCGGTTCTGCAACCCAACAAGAAAAACACAGACTTCAGAGGATAATTAGAACTGCAGAAAAAACAATTGCTACCAACCTGCCTTCCATTGAGGACCTGTATACTGCACGAATCAAGAAGAGGGCCGTGAAAATATTTACAGATCCCTTACATCCTGGACATAAACTGTTTCAACCCCTACCCTCAAAATAACGCTATAGAGCACTGCACACCAGAACAACTAGACACAAGAACAGTTTTTTCCCGAAGGCCATCACTCTGCTAAACAAATAATTCCATCAACACTGTCAGACTATTTACTGAATCTGCACTACTATTAATCGTTTCATAGTTCCCATCACCAATCTCTTTCCACTTATGACTGCATGACTATAACTTGTTGCTGGCAATCCTTATGATTTATATTGATATATTGACCATCAATTGTGTTGCAAATGTCGTACCTTGATGAACGTATCTTTTCTTTTATGTACACTGAGAGCATATGCACCAAGACAAATTCCTTGTGTGTCCAATCACACTTGGCCAATAAAATTCTATTCTGTTCTATTCTATTCTATATACTATATAATCTTTTTTGTATGATACCTACATATATTGTTGTGACAAAATAAATAAATAAATAAATAATACTTTCTTCATTTGGTGTTGGCTTCAAGCATATTAGCAATCAAAGTTTTCATTCATGAGTGAAATCTCTTTTTTTAATATGTGATTGTCCTAATCTAAATACTGCACTAAGAGAAATAAAGCTTGACTCTGGAGGACACAAGTCCTGCAGTTCAACTGAAGTTCAGGAGCTCTGTAGGGCAGTAGGATGAAGAATGATATTCTCAGACTACTCACTTCTACCTCTGCTAAATTATTCTTTTCTAGATTGTTTGGCTACAACTCCCATTATCCTTGGCTAGCATTCTGAAGCTTCAGTAAACCATACTTCTTAGCAATTGAATTCAGACTCCCATAGCTTGTTCTCCTGTTGGAATGGGACAACTCGCCACAGCCAACTCACCGCAGCCAACTTGCCGTGGCCAACTCACCATAACCAATTCAATTCAGGACAACTTGCCACATCCAATTTGCCATGGCACAACTTGCTGTGGCACAATTTAACAATCCTATTTAATTATTTAAAATAAATAAAAAATATTTTAATGTTTGCAATTCACTTTTCATTCTGTCCCTCCTTTTGCTTCCTTTCTTTAATAATTCTATTCCACTATCTCTTTGATATTAGTGTAACTTTTGACCCACAATGAGTTGTCCTGCAGCAACTTGACTGTGGTGAGTTGTCCCACAGTGAACTGATCGTGGCAAGTTGGCCATGGCAAGTTGGCTGTGGTAAGTTAGCTATGGCGAATTGGCTGTGGTGAATTGTCATAGACCCTCCTCCTAATGTGCTAAACCAATTTTCATAATTTTCCAACCAGCATGGCTAAAAGCCAGAGATTTGGGGCGTTAAAATCCAGCACATCTCAAGGCACTAGCCTGAGAAAAGTATTCTAGTAAATAATTTGTATGATTTCCTTTTACATGCATATACAATATTTAAATATGCTGATGAATTCCATTTATTATGTTTTATGTTTTACACTGTCTTTTATTCTTTTTACCTCCTATTTTACTGATTCCTATTCAGAATCAGAATAGGAAGGGATCATGAAGTCCTGAATGCTAGACTTCATATTAAAACATCTAACACTCCTTAATATAATACACTTCTTACAATAAAATTGCTCAGTGTCTTTTAGGCTTTTCAAGACTCCAAACAGAGAACCTGGTTTGATGTTCCAGAGAATGTTTTTAGCATCCTGCCTATAAAGTTTAGTGATAAAGCTTAACTTCAATCTATATTAGGTCCTGTTGGTGGGAACTTCTCATTCAGCTACTGTGAGCATGCAAAGGAATAAGCAAATGACAGACATTCTCTCAAGTTTCTTTCTTTTTAAAAAAAAATATATATTTATTTATTCATATTTATCTCTCTACTTCCTATGAGAAGCATTCAAAGCAGCAAGAATTGAGTAACCTTTCACCAGATCTAACCCAATATGTAATATTCATAAAATGCAGAGGCAGTATCTTGGCTGTGTCATTTCAAAATGCCTGGAGTGATGTCAAATGAAAGGCTTTCTCTGAGCTATTTGCTGGTCACTGGGATAGAAATGACAAAGGATTCTGTCCATTAGTTTTTCAATACAGTGTTCAATAGTAGTAGGAAATTGATGGTGTAACTGTGGCATCACATCGGGGAAACTTATGATGCGGACAATAGCACTTCCAATAAAAGGGCTTTTGATTTTCTGTGTGTCAAACTGTTCTAATATTAGGGCATTTCTAGGTCAATGAAAGGCTAATGTAGCATCATAAATCATATCTAAACAAGAGCCCAAAGCTGCCTAGGCTTCAGTAGTATTTGGCTAAGGTCAAAACAACATTAAGGGAAGTAACACAAAAAGTAGGTATCTAACGCAAAACAGGAGCTGCATTTATTCCTCTGCCCCCAAACCCAACATTGATGTTGCTGGCTGAGAAGAGTGAATAATAGGTGAATTAGAAATTAATGATTCCTCTGCTATGTAAATGGCAATTAAAGGACATGTCAGGCTTCAGGCTCTGTCCTAACACTTTTTTTCCATTTGTTCAGGTGGAAATTCATAAAGCATGCTAATGCAGAAGCCACATGATGCCAAATTGGAGAACCTGGATACCTGGCAGCATCGGGTCCAGTTACAAGGAGCGATGAGGTTTTCTCCTTTATAAGAGAACGTTCCTGGCAAAATACTAAATCGTCAATGGTTAAGCCTTTGGATATTAATAAGTAATGACCACGCAAACCAGCTGCAAAGAAAATGCATTAAACCTCCAAAATAACCGCCGTGAAACTCAATAATTTGCATTGATTATTATCCTACATATCAGACTGCTACTCTTAACAAAATAACACCGTGACCGTCGCTCTTTCCTGGACGATTGCAGGAACAATATCTCTTTTTTCTTTAAATCAAACCATTAATTATTAAGATATATATAGCAAGGAACCTCTCCCCCTATTTCTTTTTCAGCTGTTAGCTTTAAATGATCCTATGTATACAAATAAAGGACACGGTGGCTCAGGGGCTAAGACACTGACCTTGTCGATCGAAAGGTCAGCAATTCAGCGGTTCGAATCCCTAGTGCTGCTGTGTAACGGGGTGAGCTCCCATTACTTGTCCCAGCTTCTGCCAACCTAGCAGTTCGAAAGCATGTGAAAAATGCAAGGAGAAAAAATAGGGACCACCTTTGGTGGGAAGGTAACAGTGTTCCGTGTGCCTTTGGCATTGAGTCATGCCGGCCACATGACCATAGAGATGTCTTCGGATAGCGCTGGCTCTTCGGCTTTGAAATGGAGATGAGCACCACCCCCTAGAGCCGGGAATGACTAGCACATATGTGTGAGGGGAACCTTTACCTTTACCTTTATGTACACAAATCCACATGGGAAAGAGGATAAGAAGTTCTTTTTAAAAAGACGACACTCCTTGGTGATTAAATAGTATAGAGCTTTCAAAGTCATCTTTTTAAATGAAAAGGTAGGGAGCTCTATGGCATACAAACAATTTTTTTTGTAATTGTATAATTATCTATCTGTAAGAAGTCAGATGAGTGTGCGCGTTTGATATCCATGCTGCAATACGGAACAAGGCAAAGTTAGAGGCATTTGTCATTTAAAACAATGGTGGGATTAAAAAATTTTTTTACTACTAGTTCTGTGGGCGTGGCTTGGTAGGCATGGCATGGCATGGCTTGGTGGGTGTGGTTTGGTGGGTGTGGCAGGGGAAGAATACTGTAAAATCTCCATTCCCTCCCCACTCTAGGGGAAGATTACTGCAAAATACCCATTTCCTCCCGATCAGCTGGGACTAGGTAGGCAGAGAATGGATGGGGGCAGGGCCAGTCAGAGGTGGTATTTACTGGTTCTCCAAACTATTCAAAATTTCCACTACTGGTTCTTCAGAACTGGTCAGAACCTGCTAAATACCATCTCTGATTTAAAAACCTGCCAATTCTACAATATTCATTGCTAGCAAGTGAAACAAATGGGTTTCTGGGAGATAAAAAAACTGCATTGACCAATCACACAAAGAGAAAATTTTCTGTCATTTCATGAAGGATGGTGTCAGGACTTGATAAGGAATTTGCTCACTATAGCTTGTTTTGCTGATGAGAAGAAGGGGGGCAAAAAAAATTTCACTGTGTGGGAAATGGGGGAACAAAGCCTGGGTGGATGCAGTGGGTTGATAAAAGCAGTGGGTTCACTTTTTGAAATTTGTGGACAACATGGACTTAAATATTGTTATCTTTATTTTTACTGTACAGCCTTGCACACATATGGCGCTATAAGAAGTTAATGAAAAACTTTTTCATTTCTTCCTTCTTCCTTCTGGAATCTAGAACCCAGTACATCTTTACTAGCCTAGCTAAACTCAAGAAAGCCAAATAAAGCACTGAACTGGGATTAGGATGGGAGACCAGTAGGAAACCCCAAGGAGATAAGTTAGAACTAAAAGAAAATTCAGAGGAATTTGTAAAGTGACCTCATATAAGTAATAGAATAGAAGATAATATAATTTCTTTGACACCCCAGCAGTAAAAGATGAAATAAAGAGGAGAAAGCACTAAGACAACCATATATGTAGTAATGCCTACTCAGATATATAGTATATCAAAGATGCTATAATATGCAAGGCGAGGATTGACAAAATACTGGAAATATTCTAGGAAGCATCCAAAGAGAAAATGACTGAGTAAAAAGTTAATTATGTAAAAGGTAACACATCAAGTATATTTCATAATGCAACCAACAGTAAAATCTGATTTCTACATAATTTGGTTCCTTGTCATCAAACATTTAGATGTCATAGTCTATGATAAAGACTGGTAAGCATATATATGTATATTTCAACAAGTATAAATATATAATAAATGACAACTCATCACTGAAGGTTAAACTGCTCGCCTTCAAAGCTATTCCTAGAAGCAAAGACACTTCACATCTTCCTCCTATGACACAAACACAGTGTCTTTCTATTTTTCTTTTTCTTTTTTTTCCTTTTCTTGAAGCTGCAGCATTACAATAAGCAAAGAAAGTTATTCTATTATTCCTAAATTCATTGAATTTATCATGGATTTTTTTTAGAGAAGATGAACTGAGATGGTTCAGCTTCATAGAAACAAGGAAGCAGCATTCCTATGGATGTAATCCTTTACTTACAACCACAAATAGGCCCAGAATCTTGGTTATTGAGTGAAGCAGTTCTCAAATGAGAAGCCACATGACTGCTTCACAACATGACCACCATCCCAGTTCTTCTAGTTGTCTAGCTCATTAAGAAACAGCAGGGGTCGTTAACACATCACCTGGCAGAAGACTTGGGTCTCCCAGGCATCATGGGGTAGGGAGAGAGCTTGAGCCTCCCACCATAACTTTATTTTTTATTTTTATTTTTTTCGTCAAGCATGTATTTTATGATAGATACAAATGTAAACATAATATAAACACATGTAAAGGGTATGAATAAAAGAAAAAATTAGGACAGGGACAGTAGGCACGCTGGTATGCTTTTGCATGCCCCTTACAGACCTCTTAGCAATGGGATGAGGTCTGCAGTAGACAGTCTAAGATTAAAGTTTTGGGGATTTGGGGAAGAAACCACAGAGTCAGGTAGTGCATTCCAGGCATTGATAACTCTATTACTGAAGTCGTATTTTCTACACTTTAGTTTGGATCGGTTTACCATGAGTTTGTATTTATTATGTGCTCTTCTAATGAAGCTGAAGCATTCATTAGCTGGTAGGACATTGTAGCAGATGATTTCATGTACTATGCTTAGGTCAGACCGAAGATGATGAAGTTCTAAATTGTCTAAGCCCAAAATTTCGAGTCTGGTGGCATAAGGTATTTTGTTGCGAGCAGAGGAGTGGAGGACTCTTCTTGTGAAATATCTCTGGACTTGTTCAATTGTATTAATGTCCGATATGCAGATGAACTGTATTCAAGAATTGGTCTGGCAAAAGTTTTGTATGCCCTAGTTTACAGTTCAATATTACCAGAAAAGAAATTATGCAAGATTAGGTTAAGAACTCTTAATGCTTTCTGAGCAATGCTGTTACAGTGAGCTCTGGCACTTAGATCATTTGAGATGAGTACTCCAAGGTCTCTGACAGAGTGAGGGTCGTCTGTTAGGTCGTATCCATCCAGCTTGTATTTTGTGTTCTGATTTTTTTTTTTGCCAATGTGTAAGACAGAGCATTTGTTGGTTGAGATTTGGAGCTGCCAATAGGTTGACCATTCTGATACATAGTCAAGGTCTTTTTATAGACTAGTAGCATTGTCAGTGGTGTTGAATAGTTTAACATCATCCGCAAAGAGAACACCATTGCTTAACCTAAAGACCTAAGCCCTCTTTCTGCTCCATTGGAAGAAGAATCATGGCGTACACTAGGGTTTTTTTGACAGATTTCACGTTCATTTCTTCAGTGTACTTAGGGATTTCCCTTCTGGAAATTTCCCTTCTGGCAAAAACACTAGCAAACACCAGTTTTCTGAAAGCTTCAGAACACTGGCATTTGCTAGTATTTTCCCTTTCTCTCTGGAGGAAAAATGCTAGCAAATGCCAGTACTCTAGTCTGAGCCTTTCAAAACACTGGTGTTTACTAGCATTTCCCCCTCCCTTCCAGAGCCTTTCTGAGCTTTCAGTTGAGGAGGGGAAAATGCTCATAAATCTAGCATTCTGAAAGGCCAAAGTGGAAGAGAAATCCCTCAGCATACCAGAGGAATGGACCTCAGATCCAACATCCCTTCCACTTGCACCATTTCCTCCCGGCTTCCCCATTGACTTTGTGGGGAAGCCAACAGAGAGGATTGCAGATGGCAACCACATTATTTCAGGGCACTTGGCAAATTTGTGAACTGGTTGCAAGTGCCCCAAATGCAGACATGTGATTGAGGTGGTGATCTGACATTTTACAATGACCGGAAGTGCTTTAATGGCCATAAAGTATCCATTTTGGCACTGTCATGATTGCAGCCAGTCAGTAAACAACAGGATATAAATTGAGGACCACCTGTATTACAATATAAAGATGTTTAGTAAAGTTTTCAGAATTGTGGGCAGGTGATCAGTGGATGAAGAAACAAGAGCAGCATCTTTCACCCAGTCTGGGCAAAACTGAAAATGTGCCCACTGGGAGATGCAAAGATTGCACTAACAACAAAGTATCTATGGAGATTCTCAGTCCTCCAGGTCATGGTTGTCCCAAAGGGGCTTTTTCAAGAGGCAACGGGACTTTCTGGTTTTTCTTTGAAGACTGTTCACTCCTCATCCAAGAAGCTTAACCTTTGGGACTGACAACAAAGATTAAGGGCCAAATTAGGGATGAAATCCAATGAAGATTTTCTCAAGGGGCAAATAATATCTAATTTAAAAAAAACTGAGGAAGCTTCTTGAATGAGAAGCGAAACCTCTTCAAAGAAAAAAAAACAAAGACAGTCCAATTGCCTTTTGAAAAGCACTTTTGGGAGAACCATGAGCCAGATGACTGAGAATCTCCATTGACATTTGAAAGAGGTGTTACAGAATGCTTCAAAATAAATAGAGTTAATACAAAGAACTTAGAATTCATTGCATTTAAGTAAAAAACGGTTTGTCTAATAAAAAAAAATGTGGAATGGGTTACAAAAAGTTTATAAAGAAAGAAACCAGCATATTCATAGAACATGTATAGCATTCTGTATAAAACGTACAAGTTTTATTTCTTCATACAGACAACAGCCCTATGATAAAACATTTTTAGAATTGTTAAATAATGTGGAAGCAAAGCTGTTAAATTAGGTTTGTTTCTGGGATACTTTTTGCTATTAGCCTCTAAGGAGAAATTAACCCTTATTGTGCACTCTTTCAATGTGATTCTCTTGCTTTAAAAAATTATTACTTTAAATTATTTACACTCCAAAGCAATACGGGTGTGTATGTGAACCTCTTTTTTTATTTTTCTCCTCCTCTTAACAACTGTGCATGTCTATGTCTATATCTACATCTTATTCCGTGAAAATATTTACAGACCCCTCGCATCCTGGACATAAACTGTTTCAACTCCTACCCTCAAAATGACGCTATAGAGCACTGCACACCAGAACAACTAGATACAAGAACAGTTTTTTCCCGAAGGCCATCACTCTGCTAAACAAATAATTCCATCAACACTGTCAGACTATTTACTGAATCTGCACTACTATTAATCGTTTCATAGTTCCCATCACCAATCTCTTTCCACTTATGACTGTATGACTGTAACTTTGTTGCTGGCAATCCTTATGATTTATATTGATATATTGACCATCAATTGTGTTGTAAATGTTGTACCTTGATGAACGTATCTTTTCTTTTATGTACACTGAGAGCATATGCACCAAGACAAATTCCTTGTGTGTCCAATCACATTTGGCCAATAAAATTCTATTCTATTCTATTCTATTCTATTCTATTCTATTCTATTCTATTCTTTCCTCTGTAATAAGGCTTCTAAATTTGGGCTGCAAAATTCCAGACAGCCATTAGGTGGGGACAAAAAGTTATCGTTTCCTATATCTGTCGGCCATCTAGATTTCCCAAAATCCTGGTCATCTACAGCCCAAATTTAGTAGCGCTACTATTTTAATCCTGTTTGTTTAAATAAATAATAGCCAGAGTGAAATATACATTGCATTCCCCCCCCCAAAAAAACCACAGTATTAAGCAGCCTTTAGCAAGCTGTCACAGATGTGACCAATAAGCACATCCTGACTTAACAGACATCAAGAGTTGCTAAGGATACACCATCAAGGGACAAGGGTCAGGAGTCAAACTGACCAATATTGAGTAAATTACATTGGTTCAAATGATTCCCCCTGAGCTAGTAATGATATGGCATGCACATAGTTTGGTCTAAGGGCTAATAAATACTGTCTTTGAAGGCTCAAGAGGACCCAGAGCATGTAAAATTATATGGTAGTGCTATGCCATCAGATTTTACAGTCCAGTATGCTCATATTTACACTATGTGCTGTATTCACAATGTGTCTGTGGTATGGTGCGCGCGCGCACACACACACAGGCACCCACACACACGCACACATGCATACACACCCAGAAGAAGGAGGGAGGAAAGGAGGGAGAGAGAGAAAGCACTAAAACCATCATTATTTTTCACAGAGAGGAAAGCGAGTAAAAGAATTCAATATCTTCTTGCCTCTAATGACAAAAATGTGTACAGAGAAGACAAGAATAGTGCAGTGATTGGTACCTTCTAGAAGTCATTCATTCCCGGAGATAAAATATTTATAATTTTGGACACTGTTGTAAATGTGCATGGCACTCAACAAACAGCCAGATATATCTCCTGTCTTAGAAAACTTATAGTCCAACAGCAAGCAGCATTTGGATCAGATTCTTTGGAGACTGTAGCAAACTATACACCTTAAAGTGAATGATGTCTACATTTTCCCCCTTTCCCTGAAATCTCAGCACATTCAAGAATGTCCCTTAGTGTAGCCAGCTAGCATTAATACATACAGGCAATCTAGGAAGAGATACACTCTAAAAAAATAATTTTTCAAAAATGCAAGTTGATCTAACTTCTTTAAAAATTTGTCTGAACTCGTGCAAATATTTAATGAAATGGAAGAATGTTATAAAGAGTTGGTTATGGTGGACAGTATCCAAAATAACAATGAAAAACGGTTGGAAATCAAGAAATATGGTTAAAAATCGGGTAACATATTTATAAATGTCAGAGCAATCTAGACAAGAATTGAAAAGAGATATTGGGTCAAATAGAAAAAAAAAGAAATACTGGGGTGAAAAAAATCTATGCTGTTATAGAGATGGGTCCTCAGACTATGAAATATATCATACACTGATATACAATTTGAGTTAGTGTAATGTTAATTCATAGGTCACTCTCTTTCCATATCTCGAATCATATAAAAAAAGAAAAGAAGGCTCTAATGCAGGCCTGTCAAACGGATACATCATGTGCAGGCCACACCCATCCCCAGCTCTGCAAAGGCAAAAAATATTGCGATACATCATGATACATCCCGTGACATGATCGAGTTTGACACCCTTGCTCTAATGAATTTCCCCATGGGATTTAACAGGTTAAAAGTTTTGTAACAGAAGGAAAGGCAGAACCTGGGGATGGAGTCAAGAGAGGAATCAGCCTGGAGTTGTTATGTTTCCACAAGTGGTCCAACTCTAACCCCTCTTGAATCCCTTTAACTCTTACTAGCAACAATTTAGTCCTGGCCATTAGTTGACTAGATTCTTGTGCATAGGTAATAAATGAGTTCAAGGGGAACTTAATACATTGTCCTGATTCTTCACACCTGCCACTTTATCAAAATGACAGAGATGGAGAAATTAATATGAACAAAGTAATTGTGGAAAATCAGACCTTGTTTTGTCTTTTCTACAAGCCAGATGAAAATAATATTTATGGAGCTTAAGTACCGTATTGATGAGCTACTTTCTGCTTTCTCAACTACTTCAGATAGAAACTTTTTAAAATAACAGTGAATAGATATTAGACACTGAACTACCAAAAGCTGATGAGAGAGCCATGAAACCAACCAGTCTGAACAATTGATGTACTTCATAAGCCATGATGGCACAGTGGTTAGAGGGAAGTTCTGCAGGCTACTTCTTAACCTTCCATCCTTCCGAGGTGGGTAAAATGAGGACCCAGATTGTTGGGGGCAATTTGCTGACTCTGCAAACCGCTTAGAGAGGGCTGTAAAGCACTGTAAAGCGGGATATAAATCTAAGTGCTATTGCTATAAACCCAATCCAAACCAATTGTGAAGACAGAAAAAATCAATAAAAATAGAAGGATCATTATAGGACCCTGAAAAAAAGTGACTAGAAGATTGTATACTGTATTGTCTGTTGGCTGCTCTTGACCCACTGATTCCAGGAAGAACAGCCCGTAAAATGGTTAGGAAGACTTTTCTAAACTTTTCAGATGATTGGAGTAAAGATTCTAGTCTTGAATGAGGTTGGCAAAAGGGCTCAGTGATGAAGATACTACTATAACAGGGGTAAAATGCTCCGGGTTTGGACCAGATTGGGCGATCAGGTAGCGATGCGGGCGGGTAGTTTGGAGAACTGGTAGCAAAAATCCCTGGCTCCCCCCCCCCACCCTACCCATGCCCACCCAATCACCGGTCCCCACTTGCCTACTTGGCAGCTTCCTGCTTCTTTTGGTCTTGCTCACTATTCTGGCCTTGCTTCGGCTGCTGCAATCAATTGCATCAGCTAGCAATTGAATCTGCCTGCCTGCAATCCATCTCATTGGTGAGCAACTCAATCTGCCTGCCTCCAATTGGGTAAGTAATGGGGGGGGGCTTTAAAAAATAGTTGATTGGGGTTTTTTTTAGGAGTGTTTTTTTTTTTAGACATAGCAATTTAAAGTTAAGAAAGTTTTAAAGTTAAAGAAGTTTTAAATTTAGCTGCTTTTATCTAAAAATATAAATAAAATAAAATAAAATAATAAAATAAAATATTTGTGCAGGTTTCTGAGATTTGGTGTGTTTCTGTAGTGTTTCACTCTAACTACACAAACACACAAAATCTCACATAGCTGTATGTAGCATTGTGTGTGTGTGTGTGCGTGCGCGTATGTGAGTCAGTTGTGTGTGTGTGTGTAAAATGTGAAAGTTGGTTTTGGGGCTTTTTGTGGCTGGGCAAGGTTTCTGCTTGTTGCAGGGGCCATTTTGGGTGAAGTGCAGCTGCTTTTACATTGTGTGTGAGTCAGTTGTGTTGTGTTGTTTGTGTGTGTGTGTGTGTAAAGTGTGAAAGTTGGTTTTTGGGCTTTTTGTGGCTAGGTGCGGTTCCTGCTTGTTGCATAGGCCATTTTGGGTGAAGTGCAGCTGCTTTTACATTGTGTGTGAGTCAGTTGTGTTGTGTTGTGTGTGTGTAAAGTGGGAAAGTTGGTTTTGGTACTTCTTATTGTTTTGTGTACTTTGTTTATTATTTTTATTATTTATTGCTATTGGCCACGCCCACCTGGTCACCTGACCACCAACTCACGCCAACCCATTAAGCCATACCCACAGTACCAGTAGGGAAAATTTTTAGATTTCACCCCTGTGCGATAGGAACAAACAGTATTTAAGATAAAGATAAGGAATAAGATTCAATATCCCCCACACTTCCTGTATCTGACATTATTTCCCAGATTGCATTTATTAACATAGGAAGTGTACAATCATCCTGCTAAGCAAATCATTAGCTATTAGCATCACATTTCTTTTTTGTTTATTTTCAAATGTGGTAATTTATTAATTTGCAACAATAACAACAACAAATCAAGAATAAAAGAACAGCAAATTGATAAAAAGGAAATAAACTTAGAAAATTAGCTGAAAAATCAAAAAGACATTAATATATAACTGCATCTTAGAATCGCAATCAGTTTGAAATGTTGTGTCAGCATTTTAAAATAAATCAATTTTTAAATTGGCTTTTTAATGCAATAATTAACTATAACTGGCATAGCTCAAATGATAAATTATAGAAATTTCTATAGAAAGAAATTGCAGTAATTACAGCCTAATCTTTAAAGTGTAGAAGATGTAGAAGATCAGAAAGAAGTACAATTCTATGTTAAAGAAAACCCCAGTTTTGAATGTGGTGCAAACCTATTTGTAAGATTAATAATTACTGAAATTGATTTCATATTATATTGAATTCTGTATCAGTTTTGTTTTTTAAATATGAAGTTAATTTTCACATTGAACCATACTGCTAGAATATAGTTTGACATTCTACAGAAGGAATTGTTCAAGGAGAAGCAAAAAGAGTAATTTTATATTTTACTTAAATAACTAATTCAGTATACTTTCTGGAAATATGAAATTTAGTATTACTATTTTTAATGTCAGGATGAAGAAAAAATCCTCCTTTAAGATTTGTTTCATGATAGATGAAATGAAAGGAAATGAAGAATTAAGGAATTCTCCATGGAATACAAGTTCTATTTTACAGAAAATTAACAATGAGAGAAGTGGAAATAAAATTGAATTATGCAAAGTGAAGGAATTTTAAAATTGTGAATAAACCAGAGAAATAATTGGTTTTTACCTGCAAAGAGAAAGAAAAACAAAAATAATAATGAAACTATAAGACTAATGATGCAATGTAACAACTGGTAAAAACCGCCCATATCTATTTGGCTCGTGCGAACTGGTAGCGCCCGCGGTGGGAGCCTCCGCCCACCCGCCGGAATGTTATTACATCACATTTTTGACCCTCTGCGCATATGCAGAAGAGGCATTCATGCTCACACTCCTGAACCAGTAGTGAATGTAATTGCATTTCACCACTGCAATGTAACCATACAATGTAACCATGCAATTAGTGAATTACCAGTATATTTAGAACATATATATATATATATATATATATATATATATATATATATATATATATATATATATATATATATATATATATATATTATATTTTATAATTATTATTCTAATTTCTATAAAGGACATGCTATCCCTTGGAGAAAATAGATGAATACATTAAATACAAATTTGAACACAGGTTTAAACAAAATCTATTATGGATCACAGACAAAGAAAATGTATGAATGGACCATAATGATAAGGGAACTCTCAAAAGCAATTAAAAAGAGTAACACAAGAAAGATGCCTGGACAAGATAGACTATAGTCTGTATTGTAAGTGCTTTGAGGATGAACTGTTACAACCTTGACAAAGTACAATGAAATTATATTCTATAGAGTGGAAGGATGCTAAAAATATCCTATGTAGGGTAGGAATGATAGCTCAATGTTCCATAACAAAGCCAAATTCCAAACCTCATTCTGCATTACCAGTTCAAGGTACCTTTAACCATTTATATCAGAAGACCCTTGCACTTCAGGATTCCACTTCTGAATTTTTTTTCACAAATATTCCTGGATGTGGGTACTGAATCTAAGAATTTCTTCATGCAAAGTTTGGCTTTGTCTATTGCTTCTTGCTTTTCTTATATTCAGAAATGCAATCTTGTCACCTGAATAGAACATTCATTGTGTTCTGTTACCATTATTATGGGTGCTAGTGCAGATCCTGGCATCATTCCTCCATACAATTGTGAATTTTGAACTTTCAAATGACACCAGTACAAATTGTCTTTGAGCTTGGTAAATGCCTGAAAATTGTATCAGTACAGAGTCTGCCTTCCTATTATGGCACTTAATGCTATTTGCTCAGTACTCAACCCAAAACCCTTTGTATTAGACTTATGGTTAATTATACCTCACAAATAGAGCTGTGACTGTTTATTTTAAATTTACTTTTGTTTGATTCAGAACATGCACATTTTATAGTAATCACATTGTAATTTCATTAGGAGTAACAATGGAGAAAGTGGGTTATGAAGAATCTTTGGAGACTTATTTCAATGAAAATAGAAGAATCATAATTTGAATAAATCATTGCTGTGATACTATAAATACCCTTTCTGGACCGGGATGCCCTATGCACGGTCACTCACGCACTCGTGACGTCTCGCCTGGATTACTGCAATGCTCTCTACATGGGGCTCCCCTTGAAGGGCATCCGGAGGCTACAGTTAGTCCAGAATGCGGCTGCGCGGGTGATAGATGGAGCCCCTCGTGGCTCCCGCATAACACCCATCCTGCGCAGGCTGCACTGGCTGCCTGTGGCCTTCCGGGTGCGCTTCAAGGTTTTGGTGACCACCTTTAAAGCGCTCCATGGCATTGGGCCGGGTTATTTACGGGACCGCCTACTGCTACCGAATACCTCCCACCGACCCGTGCGCTCTCATAGAGAGGGTCTCCTCAGGGTGCCGTCAGCGAGGCAATGTCGTCTGGCGACGCCCAGGGGAAGAGCCTTCTCTGTGGGGGCTCCCACCCTTTGGAACGAACTACCCCCCGGACTCCGTCAGCTTCCGGACCTTCGGACCTTCCGCCGCGGGCTTAAAACATACTTATTTAATTGTGCAGGACTGAGCTAGATTTTAAATTTGGTTTTAATTGGGTTTTAATTGGATGTTTTAATTAACGGGCTTTTTGAATAAGTTTTTTAACTGTTTTTATACTGTATTTATATGTTTTTAAATGCCTGTAAACCGCCCTGAGTCCTTCGGGAGATAGGGCGGTATATAAATATGATTAAATAAATAAATAAATCAATAAATAAAGAGATCCCATTCTTTATCAGGGATATACTTTAACCACAGTTAGTTCATTCATGTTTTGACACTGGAACCAAACTGAAAGATTTTATTCAGCATTAAATCTGTAAGAAGGCAACCTTCACACCTCACTTTAACAATTCCATTCATTTATACTTAGAATTGCAATAGCGAAGGAAGGTTTCCTGTGAAAGTACAAATTATGGTCTGAAAAATCCAGATTCTCCTCTACTCCCAAACCCAAAAATGTTATTATTTTTTGTAAGGAAATCAACTGATCACTTAAATCTTTCCTTATCATGATTATGCCTCCATACAGATCCTATCAAAACTACAGGTAGTCCTCGACTTCCAGTTTGAAGTTACAAAGGTACTGAAAAAGTGACTTTGTTTTTCACACTTATGATTGTTGCAGCATCCCTATGGTCACATGATCAAAATTCAGATGCTTGGCAACTGACTCATTTTATGATTGCTGCAGTGTCTAAGGGTCATACGATTCCCCTTTTGCAAACTTCTGACAAGCCAAGTTAATGGGAAGCCAGATTCACTTGTTACTAATTTAACAATTTCAGTGAGTCACTTAACAAATGTGGCAAGAAAAGTCATAAAATGGGGCAAAACTCACTTAACAAATTTATCACTTAACAACATAAATTTTGGGCTCAATTGTGGTCATACGTCGAGGACTGCCTGTATCTAATTATCAGTGGTAATAAGAGTATTATTTTCTTTTACTTTTAACACACACATATATATATATATCACCTCTTTTCCAAACCTTTATTTTATTTCCCCTTCTATTTGAACATTCCAATTTATTTTCAGAAAGACATAAAGTTGGTAAAGATCATAGAAACAAAATCAATCTCCTTGCTGAGGACACAAATCCAAATTAAAATATCCGTAACAGTTGCTATATTATGTTTATTTATTGTTCAATGGTAACTTCTGCCTAAACCTATCAGATGAAGGGAGACCCACAACTACCTTGGGTAACTGATTCCACTATTAAACTTGATCTCCCTAAGAAGAAGAATTTATCTAACAGTCAATCAGAGTTTGACTTTCTGCAGCTTAATGTCTCGAAAGTCTGCATTTTAGAACAATGATAACATATCTTGACCTCCTTCAGTGCTGTTCTTTTACTATTTGAAGACTGTGGTGTTCCTCTTTAGTCTTCTCATCTAAAGGCATACATGTAATTCTAGCTCCTTCAATCACTCTTTATACAATTTAACTTCTAGTCTATCCTTGTTGCTCTTCTCTAAACCTCTTGAAGTTTGTCTCAGTCCTTTTAAAAATGTGTTGCTATAACTTGATATTTTACTCAAATTCAGTGAGGTCTGTTCCACATAAAATAAAGTGGAACAATGATTTGCTGTCATTGAATACTGTATTTTTGTTAAGGTAAAGGTAAAGGTTCCCCTCACACATACTTGCTAGTCGTTCCCGACTCTAGGGGGTGGTGCTCATCTCTGTTTCAAAGCCAAAGAGCCAGTGCTGTCAGAAGACGTCTCCGTGGTCATGTGGCCAGCATGACTCAATACCAAAGGCTCCCGGAACGCTGTTATCTTCCCACCAAAGGTGGTCCTTATTTTTCTACTTCCATTTTTTACGTGCTTTTGAACTGCTAGGTTGGCAGAAGCTGGGACAAGTAATGGGAGCTCACTCGTTATGTGGCACTAAGTAGTTTAGTTAATTAAACCCAAAATTGTGTTTGTTCTTTTAGCAGCAGTATCACATTATTAGCCGATATTAAATTTGCTACCAGTTCTTATTCAAGGATCTTTTTCATTCAGTACTGTCTTCCACTTTGATGAAGAAGCCTAATTAACATATAATTTTTGAGTTGGCTTAATTCTCTTATTGTCCAGCCTATATTTAATTATATTGTCAATCAAAATATTGCGGAGTGTTTTATGTATGATATCCACATCTTTTCCACAGTCTACTAAGAAAGTTAATTGTTCAAAAAACTAAAAATGGCAACATTTGCCTTTGTCATTGATGATTGCCAAGCTACTTTATCTAGGTGAAGAACCAGGTTTTGAAGGTGAGGGTGGGTTTCACCTTGGGGGATCACAATGTTCCAGAAAATTTGGAAATGGTGGGAAAACACATCAACTTTCACCTTATCGTCACTTAAAAGAAAAAAACTGATGAACTCTGTTTTATTTTACCTCAGGCGTTGTGAGGTAAAATGCTTTTGGCTTTGGCTTTTCCAGGCAGGAAGAAGTATTACTGAATTCAAATCCAGGAGAACTTGGAAGTACATTCAATATGGAAGAGAAGAAGGACCAGTGTCTCCATTCTGAGCCAGCTCCTGTCTTTTCTTCTTTATATTTCAACCCTTTTAGCTTGAATAGGTTTGGGACTCCAATTCTTCCCATTTTCCATGAAGCATTCCACCCTCCCAAACTTTGTGGGAAACCTGCAGGTCTTGGACAATATCAGTTAAAATGATTTTAGGCATCCTGGATTCCATTTGAATTGTGTAGAATCATCCTTGATGGTCTGGAGCAACAGGTGACCTGCTGGGGAGTAACAAGATGTTGTCCTTCAGGCATTAATAGTGACAATAGCAGAGACATTGGGTGGGACCTCCTGTTTTATGATGTTAGTTTTGGAAGCCAATGCTTTTCATTTTGTTTTCTCCTTTCCCCTATACTTTTTCATCTTCCTCTTTTCCTCCCCTCTTTTCCCGTTATTTTCAGTTTTCTTTGTATTTCTGTATTCTATATCTTGATAAATTATTAAACATTTGAACTTGTTAGTTTCAGGCTTCTATCATTTCAGATTTTTTTTTTCATATTTGCACATGGACAAAAAAAATCTTCCAAAATATACGGCTTTATGATGTATTAGTTGTGCCAATTCTTTTAATGCTTGGGTAATCACTAATGAACAATGCTGTCTTTATGCCTTTCATTTTACTATCCAATAAGGCCATGAAACCTGATTTGTATATACAGATTGGTTTTCTTAAAGTAAGCTAAATACATATAAAGCAGCAAGTTGATTTGACATTTGATACAGTGCTCCACTTTTTCCTTATTTATACTAAAAGGATTTAAAATATTTAAAGCATTTCCTTTTTAAAAAAAAGATTGATGAAATAAAAGCAGAATCTACCTTGAGTACAATCCATTTCAAAATGGACCTAATTAAAAGTTTTTGAAATGTTTTTAGTTACTGTAAATGCCTCTTGACCCTTAACTACAGTAAAGCATTGCAAATGCAACATCAAAGTTATTACACAAGTTAATGAGGCCTTAAATTGGGATATTTTATAAGATTCTGGTGTTCAGTGGTACTGTACACAGCTGTTAAATGTATCATCTTTGTATCAATGACTGAATCCTTTAATTGGCCACTTAAAGCAAAAAGCCCAGCCACCCAAGAAGATTTCACTGTCTTAGAAAATCAACTTTTGTATAATGTACTTGGATCACAGGGAAAGCACAGGCTTAGCAAGGATAAACTTAGCATCTTCTTCTCCCCTCCAGACTCTAACAACTTCAGGCACTGGGACAAGATCTCAACAGGGTCACTTGGTCAAGATGTACAACTGATTTACTTCAACAATTGATCTGTACAGATTAAATAAGGACAACTAAGATATCCCACAAGCCAGGAAGTTTGGCTTAAACTTTTCTCCCACCAGTCAACACCAACTAGAACTATCCACAAAGAAAGGAGGAAGATCACTACAATACTATGCCTCCTATTACAAATTCCCATAGTTGATCCATACAGATTCATTATTGATGGCATTAAATGACAGAGACCAAAAAGTACTGGTGCAATTTTATCACCTCCATCCTATCTTCACCAGAGGAAACCCAACTATAACAGGTCCAAATTACCTGCTTCTTCCATGTCCCTTTGCACTTAAAGAAAAATGTTGGGAATTGGATAAAATTTAACAAGAATGGTTCAGTCTAGTAATGGCCATCCAGTAGCTAGAAATTTGTCCTTCAAAATCCAGGCAGGGAGTTACAAATATGAGAGAGTTGAGGGATCAGACGGGTATGTGATTAATCATCACATACCCAACACATGCCAGTTGCCCCAACTCCTCATTGCAGTGCCTCAAATTGTCTTTTCCTGCCCAAGATTGGCACATTCCAAACGCCATAAATCTTCCAAACCCAATGCATTCCTCAAAATGGCAAATCTCCAGTTGGAATTCATTCTCAGAGCTGCCACCGTTAAGAGCATCAATCCTGGATAGAGGTTCTACTTGAAGGGCCATCTCCTCCCTGCTAAAAATGCATCGCCTCATCCTAATACTTCTACACAGTTTGTCATCCCATTGCTGCTCTGCACCAATCTGTCACAAGCAGAACGCATTCCAATTGTTGCTTAAATAAACCAAAAAAAAAAATACATTTAGGATAAATTAGAAGACTAATATTGCATTTGGTAGCTGTTCAGGGCAAATGAATCTATGAAATCTAACAAATATAAGGAAGATATAAGTGGGAATGTAAACAGTGGAACTCAACGTCACTTAAGTACTCATACACAATATTTGAACTAATTGTAGAAAAGCCAGAGCAGACACCAAATCCTTGGGTGAAGAATCAGAGAAAGAAGAAAATGGCCACAAACGTGGTAATGGTTATGAATAAAGTTAACGTTCTTTTTTGTGAATAAGAAGAAGAAAAAGTTGGGCAAGTTTATGACTGGCAACAATTTGAAAAAAATAAAAATAAAAATGCTACAATTTACTTAATGTAAAGTTATTAAAAAAAGCAGCAGCCAACTTTCACATCAAATTAACATAAGTTGATAAAAGGAAAGGACTATTTACAAAAAGCAATAAATATATGGGGAAGAGAATTTCCAGCTTTTGCCCCATCCTAATTCCAGGCAAAAGGGGATCTCCCCATCCACAACAGAAGTGGCAGCATAATTACTACCTGCAAACTTACTTAACGCTTTCAGTAGGTAGAAGAACCATACCCAGACAAGCTAAAATTTCAGCAGAAGAGATTTGTGCAGTAGAGATCTGCAAAATTCTGGGTGTTGAAGTCCACATGTCTTAAAAGTTGCCAAGATTAGGAACCCCTGTTCTAGACAATTGTTTCTCAATCTTGGCCATTCTAAGTTGTCCGGACTGCAGCTCCCTGAATTCTCCAGCCAACATCCAGAAATCTTAAGGTTGTCAAAGTTGGGAAACATTCTTCTAGACAGCTGATGTGGATGGTAGTGATTCCAGCTTGCTGTCCCTCCTTCCCCTTCCTGAAGGTCCACTGTGTTGCAAGATCACAGATCTAGGTTCACATCACCTTCCATTATTTAAAAACAATATTATTAAGAGCATCTACCAGTAGCTTTATAATTAAACAATTCCAGTGGAAACTGCTTGACAAAAATGACAAACAGCCACCCCGCTCATTATCTGAAGTGTCTCTTTGTCACCTCGCTATACAAATCCCTGAAAACCAAACCATACTGTAGATTTGTTTGGTAATGTGCGCCAAGTTTTTTAAAAAGCTTACTTCATATTTTTTTATTGCTTCCACTCCTAAGTCATTTGCAATCATCCCATCTACTGACATCTTGCAGAGCAAAAGAAAGAAACAAACAAACAAAAAAACACGCAACCCCCTTGCCTTATTTCCCCCCCCACCTTCTTCTCAAAATGTGGATGTGCCTCCAATAATTTAAAAAATAGATGGTGATAAGTTGAAAATGTCAGGTAATTGGCAGACAGATAGAAAGTTAAACTGTGTCCTCACTGAAGCAAATTAACCAGCAGCTGCCAGTGGAGGCCCCAAGGTCATCTGAATGTCAGAATCAAGTAAAGGCCAATCATTCAGAAGAGGTTCTTTGCTGATATTTGCCCTCCCTGGTCATTTCCCGATCTCCCAGGAACTGCCCTGAACTACTGCCAACATATGTTCATTTCTAAAAATTACACAGATTGTGATTTATTACCCCTCAAGCTACAAAAATCCATTGCGAATTAAATCAGCCCTTTGTTTAAATTGCTACTCTGGAATACGTATCATATCATCATAAATGACATTGAAGTTATAATCTACAGTAGTCTGCCTCAGACACTGATAAGGCTTCGCCAAGGGACGATCAATACTTACTATTCATTTTTGAAATTATCTCCACATTGATCCCTGAACAAGCGCCAGCAACACAGAGGCACAGTGGCTCTAATACAATAATTATATAAAGGTTTACAGGCTCATCCTCCAGCCAATAAAAGCTGTCAGCTGGCAGGGACAGTTACAATCCCATAATCCATCAAAATGCTATTCTCTGACCTATGGGCTTTGGTAGTCCTCAACTAGCACACTTTATAGTGGAGAACAACAAACAGAGGCTAAAAAACCAAAGCACCAGTGTCTGTTCGTCTATCTGTTTGGGTATATAGCAGTCCTTTATTCAACTAAATTGGCAAAGGTGAGATTTTTAGCTAAATGGTTAACTGTGATGAATATTTAGCTGTTTAACCTACTTCAGGGTTTAGGTATGCTTTAAGGCTTTATTGCGGTTTCTTTGTTTTGCAACTTCTTTTTATCCATTAACTTTTGGATTGCAGTTACTGTAAAGTGTGATTTATTGTAATTCATCAATAGAGAAGGATCCAAAGAAAGGTCACCCACATAATGGTTTTGTGGTTTAACCATTCTAAACGCTGATGAGACAGACAATCCTTGTATTTAAACAGTGGGTTGTCTCTTCAGGTGTACTAAAATCAAACTAGTGTTCATTGAACATATCATCCGCTTTCTTTGGTTAAAAATAGCAATAGTACTTATATGCTGCTTTACATTGCTTTACAGCCCTGTCTAAATGGTTTACAGTCAGCATATTGCCCCCAACAATCCTCATTTTTACCGATCTCAGAAAGATGGAAGGCTGAGTCAACTTTGGTCAGGATCGAACTGCTGGCAGTCGGCAGAATTAGTTTGAAATCCTGCATTCTAACCACTGGGCCACCATGGCTCTTTTAAAACATGAGCATAACAAGAAGTAACCGTCATTTCAAGGTAAGAAGATATGAATAATTTATTTAGGAATTAAAAGTATATAAAAATCAATTTCAATATCCTTTTTTTTTTCTTCAGAAAAGGAAAGGGGAAGCATATCCTTCAGTAGTGGGTGCTCACTAATGGAGTAAACATTCCTTTACTTTGATTCTGCTTGAATGCTCAGAAAGTTCAACCACTAAAGTTTCCTTCATCCAAGAAGGGAAAACTACAAAGCAAGGTGATGGAAGACTCACTCAAACAGGGCATCGGTCCATTAAGTATCTTCTCCTTCTTCAACTGTTTGCTAAACTAAGAAGTTGACAGGAGAGTGACAACATTGTTTTCTATCAGGCAACATAGGCCTAGAGCAGTGATGGCTAACCTTTTCCGGACAGAGTGCCCAAAGCGCATGCCCGCACCCCCAAAATTCAATGAGCATTTGCGCCCCTCATGCATCCCACCCCTGCACATGCACGTACCCCCGCTTGCGCCCTCACATGCATGCACAACCCTCTGCATGCGCCTCCCCCCCACCCATGTGTGGCAGAGACCCAAAAACCAGCTGGCTGGCAGAAGGCGTGCACACATGTCCGGTGGACCTGAGCTGGGGCGACTGCTCATGTGTCCACAGAGGGAACGCTGCATGCCACCTCTGGCACGCCTGCCATAGGTTCGCCACCACAGGCCTAGAGAGAATCATTGTCCCGACTGAGGTGTAATGTCATATATAAAGGGGTCTTTTTTCTCTTCCTCTATATATTGCTACACAATGAAATCAACAATCTCCTTTTATCCACTCTAAGCCTCCCATTCTTTTTCCTTTCTTTCCAAAAGAAGAGGTAATAACACTCATCAATGTATTTATTAACCATTCTTTTAAAAAGTGAATTCTTTGAATTCTAGCATTCTGAGAAGCAGAGGTAGCAAGGATAGAGTGTTGCTCCACGATAGGACACTCATTTGAGAAAACTTTAAAAAGATAGAGTTGATTTTGCAGCAATTACTCAAGCCCCTCTTGTCAGGGGAAGGTGGGAGGGTGACCAAATTGCATGGGCTTGGACCTAGACACATCATGGTTAGGCTTTCGGTGTAATATTGGGAATAGACAACAACTATCCTGATTTCTACAGTAGTGGCAAAAATTGTGGAACCCTTTTGGGAAAAGTGTATTTTTGAGGTTTGATGGCTAATGACACCACTTTTTTTTTTTTTTTTGGAATTTCAAGATAATCATATTCCACTAATGGAATGGCCTGGGAATAGCCTAGACCTTAACCCAATTGAAAATCTATGGAGCCGACTAAAGAAACTTGTTAGTCAGAAGCGACCCAGCAATAAAACCCAGTTAACAGAAGCAATCATTCAATCTTGGTTTCACATTATAACAGTTGCAGAACTAAAAGACTTGGTTCACTCCATGGGAAGATGTTGTAAGGTCGTAATTCATGCTAAAGGTTACCCAACTATTAACTGATACGATCATTTTTTTATATCTCGTTTTTTCAACGTGTTTCACTTTTCTTCTTTATACTGTAACTGCTATTCTAATAGCAAATCCTTCATAAAAGTTATTGCATTACATTCTTGATTAAATTATCTTTCCATTGATATATAATTTTATGGTACTACTCCCCTCAAAAAGTGGTGTTATTAGCTAGTTTTAGAAAATACACTTTTCCCAAAGTATTCCACAATTTTGGCCACTACTGTAACAAAAATATTTTGTTTACCGAATTACTATACATTATTCACCTAGCAGTCATGGAAGGGAGAGTCCAGGTATATTGTCAGACAATCAGAACACACAACCTTATCCTTGTTCCAGGAAATGAGTCCTGTTTTAAGGGATTTGTTTTTTAAAAAAAATATTATTGTAACATCAAGCTGGTGTTGACTTTGAGGAACCACAGAGATAGACCTTGTCCAAGATGATCAGTCTCTAATATGACCCTTCCAAACTTCCAGTGGTGCAATCATCACCACTGTAATTGACTCCAACCATTTTTGTTACCGGTTGTCCTCTTCCTATCATTCCTTCCAACTTTCCCAGCATTATGGATTTCTCAAGGGAGTTTTTTCATATAAAGTGTCTAAAATTGAACCTAGACATTTGAGTTGTAATGACTGGAAAGTAAAGGCTATTTATACATTTCAACAAAATGCTGAGAGGACACAGGGTTTTTTTTTAGGTGAGCTTTATGCTGTTACGTCCTTCCAAAAGGGATTTGGGAGATAGAGACTGTGAGTACAATGTTGCAATACTTCATTCATACTGTGATGCATTTGGGACTGTTAGGGGAAATGTCTGCGAGGGAAAGAACAATGGGATCCATTTCGATCCATCTCCCATTATTAACAAGCTACATGAGATCGTTTTGTGAGAACACTGAGGTATTTGTGGGGTTGAACTATCTAAGGATGATATCCAGTTATTTGAGGATCACAAAAATACCTTTACCTAATGTATTATGTCATTTGGAGGAGTCAGTTATGAGGCCATACGTTCTGTTTTATAGGTGGGAGCGAATATTTTTGCCCAGAAGTGAAGAGAAATGCTACATATCTATTCTTCATCTAAGGTTATATGGCAATCTCCCTTTATATTCATCCCCCTTCTTAAAGAACAGTGACCAAGCTATTCCATTCAACAAGTATAATTAATCCTTAATAAAAATGTGTTTTGTTACTTTATTATTTTTCATTAATTACATCTAGAAGAAATTCCAATTCCATTTCAGATATTTCCTTTTAATATTATGGATATCATAAGTATAGGAAATTGTCTTTTAATCTGCTTGTCTTAAAATCTGATAGTCCAGCACTTTGAAGTGTGCAGTTTAATACTTCACTCACACAAATAAACAATTTTAGAGTTGTATGCATCTATCTAGCTGTATCTACAGTCTCTCCAATTCTCATTCTGTCTCTGTCTCTTTTCTTGAGTTTTTAAATTACTTCATGAAGTCCTGCTGTTATGCGCAGTATAGCCTGAATTTCTCCACATTGCTTGAGTAAAAAGCAGCCATTGGAAATTCCAAAAGACACTGTCAGGTTTTGGGCTGAAGTATAAATCTTGAACTTGCATGATGACTTATATAAGCCAGCCATCAGATCAGGATTCCTCCAATGCATAGCACAGCCACTGGAAAAGAGACATAACCCTAGCATTAACCAGTCTCGGCATCTAGAGAAACAACCAGTCTCTAAAGAAACAGGTAGGATTTAGAATTTAGTCATAGTATGCTAGAAAAGGCTGAAGAATTCACACAAGTCAATTGTTAAACTTTTGGGAATTATATGAGCTCCTTCCTAAAAATAATAGTCTGCCAATTAATTTTTCCCACAATTCTTCCACTCCTTTGAAGTGACCACCTCCTCCCCCTCCCGCTCCCCCTCCCCCTCCCCCCTTCCTCCTCCTCCTCCTCCTCCTCCTCCTCCTCCTCCTCCTCCTCCTCTTCTTCTTCTTCTTCTTCTTCTTCTTCTTCTTCTTCTTCTTCTTCTTCTTCTTCTTCTTCTTCTTCTTCTTCTTCTTCTTCTTCTTCTTCTTCTTCTTCTTCTTCTTCTTCTTCCTAGAATATTCCCGCAGGTGCAGGATCTGCTTTTCAGATCACTGAATGCCACTTTACATGATCAGCTGCATCTCCAGGGTGCAGGCCCATGGCTTGCATATCTTTGTTGATGATGTGTTGCCAACTCTGTTTTGGATGCCTGCGTGGTCACCACCCATTAACTTCTAATTGGTAGACAGTCTTGGCAATGGTGGGAGGTGCAGCTCTTTGAACATGTCCATACCAGCTCTCATCTTCGCTGTAATTGGTGCCACACCAAAATGTTGTTGAATGGTGTCATTTGTGATGTGACCAAGAACGGAGATAACTGATATCCAATGGAGCATTTGGATTTCCATGGCATGGAGATAGTTTTCAATCCCTATTGTTGCTGCTCAGCATTCAGTGCCATACAGTGCAACAGGGTGACATGAAACTGCCTGCTTTAATATACACAACCAATCAGACTTGTCACCCGGATTCTGTGAGACCCAGCATGGTGACCATAGAAGTTCTCTCCGCCAATGATCTTTATGTTTCTAGTGCAACAACTGGGCAACAACTGGGATGTAAGGCTGTGACTTTCCACTGCTGTTTTGCACTTTGTTGTCCACAGCCCCTGTTCACTAGGGCAATGTAAACTAGTCGATCCTACTTAGTCATGAAAGTTAGCTCAGGAAGCCACAACACGACTGCTAGCCTAATCAGCACCTTCACTCTCCGGTAGCAAGCGCCTTGATTATCAATTGGCTAATATTGAACTACCCTAAGAAGGGACTCTCTCTCTTTCTCTCTCTCTCTCTTCTCTACTCTATCAAGCTATCTGGAGATTAGACTGAGCTAACAGAAAACTCTGTTTCAAGAAAGAATATGTTTATTTTAAGAAATAAAGGTTAGAGAAGATAAATATAAGACTCAGTCCAGTGATGGATTGCTACCGGTTCTCCCTGGGTCAGGAGAGCCGGTAGCGGAAATCTTGATGTGTGAGCAAATCTGTTCACTCTGCCCGTCAATTGGGCCCTCCCACCCACCCCTGCACTATACAAACCTTTATTCCTTTGTTTTTATCCCAGCTGTAAAGTGCGGCAGAATGGATTGCCATGCCTCAGCTGCATGTTTATTAAATGTGCTTGTGCGAAGCGAACCGGTGGTAAAACCAGTTAAAACCCACCACTGACTCAGTCCCAGTCTGTGTATGCTCTGGGAAAGAGCAGACACAGAAACAGACGAATTGGCACCTCTCAAGACTCAATGGCTTAGCAGGACCTGAGCAAAAGCTTTCCCCTGATGGGTCATTGATTTGTCCACATTGCTGGCTTGGCATTGGTGATCTTTGGACACATAGTTAATATGCAGGTTCAGATAGGCAAAGACTAAATGACAGATTTCATATTTGTAATCAGAGTGAAGTCACCAAAACGAGTGGCAGAAAATTGGCTTCCCATCTCTCACCTTTGTAGGAAACATGCATTTATTGAGGAAGGCAACATATTCCATAAATGCATTGCAAAGCAGACGGTTATTTTAAAACGCCAGGGGAACAAATTATCCTTTGTCTTCTTGTTGTTATCTTTTGGAACATTTGTGAATATTGGGGTGAGATTAAAAGGGAACCTGGGGAAAAAGAATAGTTAATGGCATCTCTCTCCTTTCCAGTTTTCCTGTACCTGTGTTCTCCAAAATACCTTCATTTTAAACATGTACTATTTTTTTTTTAGTTTGGGGCACTTTTTTTCAAAGCTATTAGGAAAATAATGTAACTTCTGACAATCAGCTATTTTCACAATAAACAGTTTGACCCCAAATTGTTTCATGTTCAGATATATCCCATTGTAACAAAGCAAAAGAATAGTAGAAATTGGTTTCCAGCTCACAACAGATGTAGAAAATTAAGCTCAAGTAAATCAGAGAAAGAGGAGACAAGACATGTGATGAGACAGAAAAGTAGCCTCATCTCAACACAATAGACATTAAAAACTGGGAGCGGGTGGGGGATGGAAGACTGGCAATGCCTAAACATTCCAAGGGAGGTACAAAAAAAGTGAAGATGCTGGTAAAAAACTGGGGAGAGACCATTAAGTAGGAAATAGACAAACCTAAATCCTAGACTCAAAATTACAGAAAGTTGATAATGTCAGGTTCCAAGTAATGCACCCATTACATTTGAACCAATTAAAATTAGGGGACTGGAAACTAAAAAAATATGAAGAACGATTGCAGGAATTGGGTATGTCTACTTTAATGAAAAGGACTAGGAGTGATCTGATACCAGTGTTCCAATAGCTAAAGGGCTGCCATAAAGAAGAGGGGGGTCAACCTATTCTGGAAAGCACCTGAAGGCAGACAAGAAGTAATGGATGGAAACTAATCTAGGAGAGAAGGTTTCCTGGTACAGTCATGTCTGACTCTAAGACACAATGCTCATCTCCGTTTCTTGGTTGAGGGAGCCAGTGTTGTCTGAAAATATTTTCCATAGTCATGTGGCCAGCATAGCTATATGCCAAAGGTGCACTGAATGCTGTTATCTTACCACAAAAGTGGTACCTATTAATCTACTCACATTTGCATGCTTTCAAACTGCTAGGTGGACAAGAGTTGGTGGAAGAATGGGAGCGCACCCTGTTGTGCAGAGCTCAGGTCTCGAGGCTCAGTATCTTTAATTGCTGAGCCTACACCCACAATAAAGGAGAGAATCAACTGAGAAATAAGGAGAAATTGTTGACAGAACAATTAATCAGTGGAATGGCTTGTATTCAGGAGTTGTGGGTGCTCCATCACCAGAGGTTTTTAAGGAGAGATTGGACAACCATTTGTCTGAAATGATATAGGGTCTCCTGCTTGTTGGACTAGAAGACCTCCAAGGTCCCTTCCAGCTCCATTCTGATTATCACTACTGTACCCTTCCCATCAAGAAGAGGCAGAAGCTTGTGAGGTTAGTTTTTGCCTTACCTCTCAAATTAATTCCTTGCCCTCATTATGTATGGACATGGCAGGAGATGTCAGGTGCTGAAATTTTAGATATATGAGGAAATTCAGAGAGAAATAGGCTACATTCCCTGAAGGAATGTCCATTTATATGGACCTCCAAGGTCCCTTCCAACTTTATTATTCTGTTAAAAGTTGGTTGGCATTCCAAGATATGGAATAACAGAAAGCTCTACCCTTAGATGATAAAGTTGACATGGTATATTGCTTAATGACCTGCTTCCATAAAAGCTTCAAGTTCACACGTTACTGACTTTACACATTACTTTTAGTTTGGCTTCTGTCCTTTACTGGGGAACTCTCTTCAGACTGTGTCAAACATGGCTACCCTGTTCTTTTAAAATATTATATGGGGAAACATTCTGGAGAAAAAAAGCTTTTCCTTTTATCCCAAACTTTTCTCCAGCTTATATAGAATGTGTTCCCTCTTGGGAACTAATATTCCAGCCATCAGCAATAGCTGAATGTTATATGGAAGTTCAGCTCTTCCTCAGTCTTGAAAGACTCAGTTCAGGAAAAAAGATATGGTGAAACATGTACATATAGAGAAAAGCCAGTTATAAGGAACAGTTGAGAGAATGGATTGAAAGAAAGAAAATAATAATCAAACAAAAGGCGGCTTGGACGGAAGAAATCCTTGTGTCCTTTACAATAGTGAACAAGAATTCAATCAGAGCTAGCAGTATTAAAACTTCAGAACATGACATGTATGTACAAAGCACCTGGTTTTATAATTCATGTCACTTCACAATGATCCATGACAGCTTCCTTGAAAGCTATTTTGTACAACTTGGCCTCAGAAATGTTTCTGTGTTATGCTTCTGTCTTTCTCTGTGTGTTTTCTAACCTTATTCAGACAGGCATTACTAGGTTGGGAATACCCAATATGTGAACACTCCGAATAAGTCCCACCTGCCACTGGCATTGCTTAATTGACATTGCTCAAGAAATCCAGGCATTTTTCATTGCAGATGTGAACAGACACCTGATCTTTCTTTAGAAGATATCATTTAAGCAATGTTGGCATGTAGTATTGTTGATCTGGAATGATCACCTATGGATCACTCAGGTTCTTAGTAGCAATTGAAAAGGTCTTTATTTTAACAGTCTTAACCAGTGGTGGGCTGCTGCATGGTCACTAGGGTTTGGGCGAACCCTTAGCTCTGATCGCTGGCTGGGTCCGCCCACCTGCCCTGTTCTATGCTATCCATTTATAACTTACTTTCTGGCTCATTGGCTGGCCCAGTTGCATTCTATGCCACCCCTGCTGTTCTCACAGGAGCTGCCTGAACTGATTAGGAGCCTGTTTGAAGCTCCCTTTCTCTCCCAAATCAAGACTTGACATATATGTGAGCAAAGCGAGCATGCGTGTGTGGGTGCTCACAACCAGCAAACTTGTTAAAGAAAGTGCAGCCTACCTCTGATCTTAATTGTTCCTGAATCTATGGAATGTAGAATCTATCCCAATCTTATTTCCCTACAAGTTTAAAGACATTTTTATTTGGTAGTCATCTAGTGTTGCATCTACTAGGGTAAGTTAATATTATTAATTTTCTATGTGAAGATTAATACTAATGTAGAAACTATTTCAAAAAAATAATTGTGAAGAATCAACATCTCCAGATCTTGTATTATCATCCTTCATGAATTCATTGGATGAAAGTGAGCAAAATGTTTTATGTATAATGAGACTTCCCTACTCTTTGCCTACCCACTTCTGCTCATACTCTATGTATTGGAGCTTCTCTGCTCCTTCAGATAGAAAGGATGGAGTAGATAGAAAATTGCAAGCTTTCTTGAATTTTGTAAAATCCACCAAAGGAAAGAATGAATGTAATTGTCTTCAAAGGTTGAATATAACATTTAGATGTTATCAAGTAGTCATAGTTTTCTGTGCATTATTATGAATGGGGACGTTGTGACTTGCTAAGAAAGTAATCATTGCATGACTCAAGGTATCCAGCAACCACCCTATCCTGGCAAACAAATCAAGACTTGACATATATGTGTAACCTTTATATGGCTTTGGGTTACTCTCTCAGGCACTAGAATAGAATAGAATAGAATAGAATAGAATAGAATAGAATAGAATAGAATAGAATAGAATAGAATTTTTATTGGCCAAGTGTGATTGGACACTCTTGGTGCATATGCTCTCAGTGTACATAAAAGAAAAGATACATTCATCAAGAATCATAAGGTACAACACTTAATGATAGTCATAGGGTACAAATAAGCAATCAGGAAACAATCAATATCAATATAAATTGTAAGGATACAAGTAACAAAGTTACAGTCATGAGCAGAAGGAGATGGGTGATGGGAACGATGAGAAGATTAATAGTGGTGCAGATTTAGAAAATAGTTTGACAAAGACCTATGCAATAGTTTGACAAAGACCTATGCAATAGTTTGACAAAGACCTATGCAAGGGTCCTTTTTGTAGACTTTAGTTCAGCATTCAAAACCATCATTCCAGACATTCTTCTAACTAAGCTAAACCAGCTACAGGTACCGGAACAGACTTGTAAGTGGATCACAAGCTTCCTAACAAACAGGAAGCAGCAGGTGAAGCTAAACAAGATCACATCAAATACCTGTACAATTAGCACAGGGGCCCCCCAAGGCTGTGTGCTCTCCCCACTTCTCTTCTCTCTGTATACCAATGACTGCATCTCCAATGATCCATCTGTTAAGCTACTGAAGTTCGCAGATGACACAACAGTGATTGGTCTCATTCGAGACAATGACGAATCCGCATATAGATGAGAGGTCGAACGACTAGCCTTGTGGTGCAACCAAAACAATCTGGAACTGAACACACTCAAAACCGTAGAAATGGTGGTAGACTTTAGGAGAAACCCTTCCATACTTCCACCTCTCACAATACTTGACAACACAGTATCAACAGTAGAAACCTTCAAATTTCTAGGTTCTATCATATCGCAAGATCTCAAATGGACAGCTAACATCAAAAACATCATTAAAAAAGGACAACAAAGAATGTTCTTTCTGCGCCAACTCAGTAAGCTCAAACTGCCCAAGGAGCTGCTGATTCAGTTCTACAGAGGAATTATTGAGTCTGTCATTTGCACCTCTATAACTGTCTGGTTCGGTTCTGCAACCCAACAAGAAAACACAGACTTCAGAGGATAATTAGAACTGCAGAAAAATAATTGCTACCAACCTGCCTTCCACTGAGGACCTGTATACTGCACGAATCAAGAAGAGGGCTGTGAAAGTATATACCCCTCGCATTCTGGACATAAACTGTTTCAACTCCTACCCTCAAAACGACGCTATAGAGCACTGCACACCAGAACAACTAGACACAAGAACAGTTTTTCCCCGAAGGCCATCACTCTGCTAAACAAATAATTCCATCAACACTGTCAAACTATTTACTGAATCTGCACTACTATTAATCTTCTCATAGTTCCCATCACCAATCTCTTTCCATTTATGACTGTATGACTATAACTTGTTGCTGGCAATCCTTATGATTTATATTGATATATTGACCATCAATTGTGTTGTAAATGTTGTACCTTGATGAACGTATCTTTTCTTTTATGTACACTGAGAGCATATGCACCAAGACAAATTCCTTGTGTGTCCAATCACACTTGGCCAATAAAAATTCTATTCTATTTTATTCTATTCTATTCAGTGTTGAGAGAATTATTTGTGTAGCAGAGTGATGGCATTGGTGTGCAGTGCTCTATAGCATTGTTTTGAGGGTAGGAGTTGAAACAATTTATGTCCAGGATGTGAGGGGTCTGTAAATATTTTCACAGCCCTCTTTTTGACTCGTGCAGTATACAGTTCCTCAATGGAAGGCAGGCTGGTAGCCATTGTTTTTTCTGCAGTTCTAATTATCCTCTGAAGTCTGTGTCTGTCTTGTTGGGTTGCAGAACCAAATCAGACAGTTATAGAGGTACAGATGACAGACTCAGTAATTCCTCTTTAGAACTCTATCAGCAGCTCCTTGGGCAGTTTGAGTGTTCTAAGTTGGCTCAGAAAGAACATTCTTTGTTGTGCTTTTTTGATGACATTTTTGATGTTAGGTGTCATTTTAGATCTTGCGATATTCTAGAACCTAGAAATTTGAAGGTCTCTACTGTTGGTACTGTGTTGTCTAGTATTGTAAGAGCTGGAAGTATGGAAGTCACTATAATCTGCACGTCACTATATATTGAGATATATTGAGATGTTTTATGCTGGATAGTCGTCAGGATGCCTACTGACTGGTAAAAGCTGCACTTGTCCTTTTTGGCAAACATTATGTTATTTGATATATTCAGCTACATCCCTATCATATTTCACATATTTCTAAATGATCTTATCCTCTGTAATTCAAATATCCATTTGAATGGTCATGTGCTGAGCATCAGTTATATATCTTGCTGTGTGTATCTATTTGTCTGTATGGTTGAATCTTCAGAGATCGCTTCATCCTGGGTGCTTATACTCATTACACAACAGTATGTTTCTTTTGGTGGATTTGGAGTTTTATGCTCTGTTGTAGGATTGGGGGTAGGTGGGTTGCTTTCCATGTTCCCACATCTTTCTAGAGTTTCTTCATTACAAGGATCTATTTGTGTGCAACCTGACTATTGTAAGGGCTGAGTGATTGGATTTATCCTCTACTTCATCCTACTGATTTCTGAACTCAATTTCTCTGTTCCAGATTTATCTCCTGTCATGTTTCCTTGATTCCCCCCCCAAAAAAAAAAGGCTTTGGGCAATCTTGTGCTAGCAAGATCAGAACTTTTGATCCTTCTTTGCTGGTACAAAATTCTCCCATATGTTTTCTGCTAAATCTTCATCTAATAGAGTGGCAAGGGGATGATTCTATCCATGGAGAACCTTCATTCCCCTCTTCAGGGTTTCAGTTGAAAACAGATTTAACCAGAAAACTGTGAACATCTTAGACCAAGCCAAATAAAAAAATACTAGGGAATTCCTGGAAGCTTAGCATTCATATATATCAGTCATCAATAGACACAAAGAGATAAACCATATATACACACCATTCAAAAGAGACAATAAAAAAAACTAAGAAGAGAACAAAAAGATCAGAGGGCATCCTTTTCAGCAGCCAACACTTAGATAAGCAGGGATTACCACCAGGCAAACTATCTAGAACAGCGGTTCTCAACCTGTGGGTTGCAACCCCATTGGGGGTCGAATGACGATTTGCCAGGGGTCGCCTAAAACCATCAGAAATATGGGAAGTATACTTGCGAATCAAAGAATCACGCTCCAATGGTTGACTCCACAAGCCAGCTGCAGTCTCTTCAAATTGCTAGCCGAATTCGGCTTCAGGTGCGATGAATTAAAAAAGAGAGAAATCTTTGCTCTGATGTCTCCCTCTCAAGCCAGCTGCAATTACTTCCAATCGCTAGCCTAATCTGGCTTCAGGCGCAATAAACTTAATAGGGGAGGAGTCTCCGCTTTAATACCTCCGTCCTCAAGGCAATCGCAAGCAGTTCAGATCGCTAGCCAATACAGCTTCAAGCGTGATAAATTCAAAACGAAAATAATTTTACGGTTGGGGTCGCCACATCGTGGGGAATTGTATTAAAGGGGTCGCAGCACTATAAAGGTTGAGAACCACTGATCTAGAAGAAACAATACCCTAATGATGGAACCATCAAAAAGAAAACCACATCCCCACTAACACTGGCAGGGCAAACTAGGGTATATACACAGAGAGCGAAGCCCACACTTGTTCATACTGATATTACCTAGTTGGGTAATAAAATAAAAACCAACCAAAAACTGCTCCCTAACTTTGCCTTTTAGGTCTTCCTATTTGCTGAATTCCGCAAACCGTAGCAGTTAGATTAGATCTTTTCTTTCCCATCCCATTTCCTGATGATTGTGGAAATGTTCCTTAGAGTGTGTAGAGTAGGCAATAGCATGTCTTAAAAAAAGGGACAAATTATTAAATCAGTCTTGGGATTTGTCATCTGGTTATGTGAAAAGACGAGCGATTTGCCAAACATAAGGCTGGGATTACAGAGTGCACAGTCGACAGCAAGTATTGTAATGATAATGAACCTATCTCTACAGAACTGACACAGACACATAAGTGGCTTTCTGAATCTGATGTTAACAACAGGCACCCCAAACAAAATTGATATAGGCCTCCTACACAGTTGAGGAATTAATATTTGTGGGACTTGAAAGAGAGAGAATGTTTGAAGTTCAAGTGGTATGTATTAATGAGAAAAGTTTTTCTAACAGGCAAACAAACCACAATTTCTTTCAGAAAGAGATATATAACAATAGGGATTACTGCACAATATTGAGTGAATAGATGTTACTGGGTTTCCCCCACGTTTTTTTAGTATGTTGTATCCATTAAAAAACAGTTAAAATGTCATTTTAACAAACAAACAAAAAATATCCATAGTATGTTTCCCCCACTCCCCAGTTTTATTTTTTCAGGGAAACAAAAGCAAAAAAGTCTTGGTAGACAAAAAGAAGGTAAGTATTTTCTCCCTTTTTTATCCCGTTTTTTATCAGGCCTTCTTATCTCTATAGAGTGCTTATCTTTTGATTTCTCCCACTGCAAGAGCTGAAGCAAGAGTGATTAAGATAGAATTTTTTTTACCAGCATCAAAACATTTAGAATTCATTATTGCATTGATTAAATAATCATTTGACAATAAAAATCTAAACTCATTAGATCATCTTTTGGAATAATTACAAATCATTGTAAAATCCTAAACCTTAATATTTATACTGTTATCATCACTATTTATTGCTGTTTATATATCACTATGTATGTGCATATGGTCATATATAAAAGAAAGAAAATAAAATTAAATTTATAAAAATACTGAAAAATATTAAATTCTAGATTCCTGCCACTGTACCTGACTGCAGCTTTCTTTAAATTATTCTTAAACATTAAAATAGTTTCTGGTTATTATTTTTACCTCAGATATTTCTCTCTTGAAACCATACTCTAAATATCTCAATTTTCCATGTGGTATGGCATATAATATATAGGCAACCCAGTATTGTTTAAATTTAGAGAAACTTCCATTGTGGATGTATTCATTTTTGTTGATGTTGTTTAATAACCTTAGTGAGCGCATCAGAGGTGGGTTTCAGCAGGTTCTGACCAGTTCTGGAGAACCGGTAGGAGAAATTTTGAGTAGTTCGGAGAACCGGTAGTAAAAATTCTGACTGGCCCCGCCCCCATCTATTCTCTGCCTCCCAAATCCCAGTTGTTTGGGACGAAATGGGGATTTTGCAGTAACCTTCCTCTGGAGTGGGGTGGGAATGGAGATTTTACAGTATCTTTCCCCTGCCATGCCCACCAAGCCACACCCACAGAACTGGTAGTAAAAAAAATTGAAACCCACCACTGCAGTGCATATTGTAATTCCATGGAGATTTTAAAAAGGAAACATATCATGAAGAAATGCGAAATGTTGCAGAAATGGAAATTTCTCATTTTTCTCCCCGTCCCACCCATGGCTATGATTGGATAATAATTATCAGAATCTCCAGTTCCATAATAGCCTTTGTAAGAATGGAATTTCACAGTTTATTTCAAATTTATAAGCATAATCCCCTCTGCTGGTTCCTCAGATCTACCAAATCAATGACTCCTGGCTAGATACTATCATTCATTAACAAAAAAGATAGCACACCTGCAATCTTCCACACTTTTCCCAAAAGTTTGACCAGGTAATTTCAATGATACAAAAATATCCAGGTTAGTTAATCTATAAGTGCTCAATAAATTTGTACCAAAAACACTGTCAGATTCTAAGTAAACATACAATATACATAGTACATTATTGCAAAAGAGGTTTGCAATTTTGCTGTAGCATTTGTCCAAGAATTCTCCTATTTCAGTCATTAGCTTTGATTTTAATTATTCTGTCACCATGGCCAGCAAGGCTTTTTAAAAGTATAACATTAAAAGAAAAAAATCAGATATTATGAAATAATGTATGTCCAACCAGCCCACTATAAAATTCTCAAAAATTTAGTTTCTTTTCTTGGAATCTTCAGGGGAAATGCTACAGGTGGTCCTGTTTCATAGACCTTTGCTTTTCATTATGGCTGATGAAAATATACAACCATGCATTTATATTTACGTATTGTAAATATAGTGGAACCGTGCAGCAGGGGCTATTCATGGAGGCAATTGACCTCACTAATATTAAGGTGCACCAACATGAAAGGTCTCATTCAGCTGTTTAACTTCAAAATGCTTTTTCCTATTGGGAACAGACATTGGTTAGAGAAGAACCAATCTGTTTGCTTAATTTGCACCTTTATTTTTCACCACGGAAATGGGTGGTGAACATTAGAACACTTATTTCAAGATATGTGTATTAGCACCTGAATTTAAAACTTAATTAAAAGCCTACTAATACATGAATTTACAGTTCACAATTAGGCCTCTATAAGATATGTTGACCTTGAGCAGAAAGCTAAGAAAAAGACACATAAACTATTCTCCCTGAGAGTTCCAAAGCCTATGAGTTGTCATTAAGAAGGTTAACTTGCATGTTTACTTGGGCTTCTGAGAAGGTGGCCCAAGGGTACCTCCTCACCATCCCAAGCTTAAGCAGCATTTACTACCTCCATTGCTACTGTTTTCCGCAAACCTGGATAAATTCTCTTTAAGAGAATGTTGAGGTGTATGACCTTAGCATTGGGTTGACCGTAACATGAATTTACCTGCTAATGGCTCAGAGTGGCTCACAATGGCTCACAATGGCTTTATAAACAGAGCTAATGTTTGACATAATATTCTCCCCCATTTGATGTCTCATGATATTCCCTATTAAAATGAATATGAGCATTTAAAATAAAAGCTTTAATCTATTCATAATGACCACATAAGGTTTCTGAATGCTCACTAGTCTGAACTTCAGCAATTTATTCCATCTTATTTTACTAAATTATATTTAGCATATGATGAAATAATTTTTTTTTTAAGAAGATAGTACTAATTTGGTATCAGCTATAATGTTGTATGAATGTGTCTTAGTTTTCTAGCATTAAAGGTCTGTTTATTTGAAAATCTACTTTTCAGCTTAATACATTATAGATTCTTTCTTTCTTTCTTTCTTTCTTTCTTTCTTTCTTTCTTTCTTTCTTTCTTTATCATCTTTGAATGTCAAAACAAGCATAATGATTCTCTAATTGTTAGCAATTTAAGTAAACATTCTACTGGGAAGAATTTGCTTTACAATTGTTCCTTTGTTATCTGTTTGAAAATACTGCCAAAACCTAAGAGAGGGGAGAGAGGGAAAAAGGTTACTTAATGGAAGATTAGTTGCATTATCTACTACATATTAGTAGTTTTGGGCGTACACACAGGTGAAACTCATAATTTTATTGATCGGTGACTTGAAGACCACTGCATTTTTCTATATGTAACTTTAGAAAAGGACACCAATCCACTAATTCTATCATTATTTCTACTAGCTTTGAAACCATCATTATTATATTTGAGGACATTTTTATATACAAAGTGCTCTTAGCAGATGCAAGCAGACACCAGTGGAACTTCTTCTCATGTGCATCCAAGAGTTCAACCTTAGATGCAGACTTACCTGAGAATGAATCTTTGTAAATACCGGGTTGTTCCAGTCTTTGGAAGGAACATTCCTGTGATTGCACACTTTTCTGCTATATAATTTATTGTAAAATAGTGACATTTGGATAAGACCAGGCCTGTGACTAAGTATAAGTACCCAGATGTTTGTGTATAAGACAATTATTGGTTAGCAGCAAATGGAAAGCACAGTTCACCTGCATTATTAAATACCTGCCCAGATGGACATCTCCTTTGGCTTTGTCTCTCTCTCACAAAGAAGTTCTCCAATGTGTGCTTCAAGGGTCTTCTTATATTACATGAGATAATATCTCATATTATTGCTAAGTGACAGCCCTATAATGATGTATATGAAATGTGAAGATACACGAGAAGCCTTATCAATTTTTTTTATTTAATTGCTTTCAATTCATAACAATAGGAAAAGTATTGGCCTGTGGAAGAATAGCACAAGCCCAAACAACAGACGATGTATCTATTATCTCACTTCCATGAAGGTCGTCGACCTATGACAGTTGGAGTAGTAGAAACATTAGAAATCATGTGCAATTTAATCTTTACACAAATAAAGGGAAAGCATCACAATGCTTGAATAATGAAGAGTCTCTCAAAGAAAGAAGAAAGTCTGTCCCTGAGGATATTCTTCATTTTCTTTCCACGGCAGTTCACACTATGAGTTTCACTCACTCTGCTGACATACGTATTAATAGTATTTGGGCTGGGAGACTGTCCGATGTTCGAAAGTGATTGCAAAGTGCAGCTGTGACTCAGTTCTCCTTTCATCCATTCATTACTTCACCATGTCAACTCTCAGAGACTATTGTTCACAGAAAAACTGTCATCATGATTGAAATTAACATTCCCCCCCTCTTTCTCCTACTCCTGTTTCAAACAAAAATGTATGTGCTTATGTTTTAACTGACCATTCTAGATTAATCTCTGAACAATGTCGGTGATGCAAAATGCCAGGACTCAAGTCAATATGGAAACACATTCTGATCAAAGAAACACAAAGAAAGACTTTATCCATCAATCATTAGAAGCGAAAAAGGTCTCCTTTATCTCCAAAAACAATACGCTAAAATCCTTGGATTTTGATTATTTTTTTTCTTTTGAAAGTCAAGAACAATAAATCAATTTTAACTCCAAATAAGAAAGGCTGCATGAAACATTAGACTAAGATGATCGGGAACTACTCTTACCAATCTAAAGACAGCCCAGCAGTTATTTCTTTCCATTATTCGTTTTATTCCTTAGCCAAGGCTATGAAATGTTGGAGGTCCTTCAACAATCACCAGCTCATGTCTGGTGAATTGCATTTAACTTAAAAGAGTCATAATTTGCTAATGCTAGTTTAGTAGCAAAGTTACGTGGTACGGTTGGTGGATATATCCATTCAATGGTGATATCTATTACATTATGTCTATCCCCATTATTCCATACTAGAAATAGCAATAGCACTTAGACTTATATATTTTATTTATTTATTTATTTATTTATTTTGTCACAACAGTACATGTAACTATCATACAGAAAGGTTATATAGTATATAAAGGTATAAGCATGTATATATATAGGAAAAAGAAAAGAAAAACAATAGGACAGGAACGGTAGGCACGTTTGTGCGCTTATGCACGCCCCTTATGGTCCTCTTAGGAATGGGGTGAGGTCAATAGTAGAAAGTTTTTGGTTAAAGCTTTTAGGATTATGAGAAGAGACCACAGAGTCAGGTAAAGTATTCCAAGCACTGATGATTCTGTTACAGAAGTCATATTTTCTGCAATCTAGATTAAAGCGGTTGACATTAAGTTTAAATCTATTGGTTGCCCTTGTATTATTGCAATTAAAGCTGAAATAGTCTTTGACAGGAAGGACATTACAATAGATGATTCTGGGAGTTAAACTTAGGTCTTGTTGAAGGTGACGGAGTTCCAAGTTTTCTAAGCCGAGGATTTCAAGTCTGGTGGGATAAGGTATTTTATTGTTTTCGGAGGAACAGTGCTTTACAGCCCTCTCTAAGCGGTTTACAGAGTCAGCATATTGTCCCCAACAATCTGGCTCCTCATTTTACCCACCTCAGAAGGATGGAAAGCTGAGTCAACCTTGAGCCTGGTAAGATTTGATCTGCCAAACTGCTGGCAGTCGGTGATCAGCAGAAGTAGCCTGCAGTACTGCACTCTAACCACCGTGCCACCACGGCTACTAAGACTGATTTCATGTTATAAGAAAAGACTAGAATACTTGTCGCTGGATAAGTTGGTTTGAGACAGCTTTTTGGGAGAGTGGAGGGTAGGTAGTAGAATGTCGTATATCAGCTTCATTTTCTTTTGCATTTGTCTCTCTTCATGATTTGTTCACAAAATATCTATATGCCGAGAGTTTCTTATTCAATCCAGTTATCTATATTGTCCAAGTGATAGCCAAAAGAGTTCTAATATTTATTTATATTTAAATAATTATTTAAATGTCCCATATTTACTTATGATATTACTCTTGCATTTTGGTATGATTTTAGATCAGCAGTAGAAAAGGATAAAGGAAAAAAAGTGAAAAATACTGATACGAAGTAATATCACTGGGAATTGTAGATGCAATACCAAGATATGTTACAAAAGCTGTATCTGGCTTGTATTGTTGAATGAGACATAAGGGAAACATTATTATACACAGTAGAGTGAACTTAATAAAAGAATATTGTCTCTTGGGTGTAAAAACCTTGGCAATCAGTAAATGGCAGCAAAGAGTTGTAGTTTTCTGTATCTCTTTTCAAAAGCGAAATCTCTTAATCCAAAGAGCATTTTGAGTCCTCTACCTGATGATCAGATGTGAGAGCTGCAGACATTGATAATCAGCTGATTAATTTAGCAACTTGCTGTAGTTTGTGCATCTACCTGCTGTCTATTTTTCCAATGGTTAAAGAGGATTGAGAGCCACAGAAATTCATTGGGTGTCTTTAGGCCAATCATGCACAGGATTGGTGTTATGTAAAAACCTGGGAGCAGGAAGCTCGATGGATGCTACCCTGACTTCCTGTGTGAAAAGCAGAATATAAATATTTATAAATGAGCCCAAATATTACAAAACACTAACAAGTATCCAGTGACCTTGTTCCAAAGAAATTCAAAACTGATAAGTGTCTTGACCGACAATTTTTCACCACTTGAAGAAGTGACCGTGAGAAGAGAACAGAGAATAGAATAGAATAGAATAGAATAGAATAGAATAGAATAGAATAGAATAGAATAGAATAGAATAGACTTGCTAGAAACTATACAAACCAAATTCCTGCGAGCCATCTTAGCTGCACTCAAAGGAACTCCAAATGCCCATTTAAGAATTGAGACAGGATGAGACTAAATTGATTTTAAATCTAATAACAGCAGCAAGATTACTAATAGGACAGTATTGGAAGAAAAAAGAAGTACCTACAATAGAAGAATGGATATTGAAAGTTGCCAATTTGGCTGAGATGGCGAAAATATCAGCCTTTTTGAAAGACAATATGCAAGAAAGATACTTAAAGGAATGGAAAAAATGGATTGACTATATTCAAAGTAGATATCAGACTAAGAGTTATCAGACTGCTTTTGAATGATTATGATGTATTATTCTTGATTGTTTTCGGGGGAAGTTAGGAACTGATGAGAATTGTAGGAGTATAATTAAGTTGGGACGAAATTTTTTTAGCATATGTTTGTTTTATTTTTAACTATACCTTGTGCTCGTTCCGGGAAGTCCGGGGAGGGGAGAGGGGTTGTGAAGGGAGGGGGAAGGGGAGGTGGGGAGAAAGGGGGGAAATTTTTCTGTAAAACTTTTTGAATAAAAAAGAAAAAAAAAGAATTGAGACAGGTATGCCCCAAATTCAGGGAAGAGCCTGGAAAATGATGATCATCTATTGGCTAAAGATTCATTTCTTTCCAGAGGGACTGTCCCCCCTAGTGCTGATAGACAACTTCCCCTCCCCCTGGAAACAGGCGATAGATCACAAGCTGGGCTCTTATGGGCTCTCACCGATATTCTTAATGTCCCGAGGCTTTGACAAAGCAAAGCAAGTGGAAAGTGATAGAATGAAGGACATGGAGTTCCAAGAAGAATTAAACAGGTTGTCTCTCCACAGTAGGGACAAAATCAAAGAGGGTGTGTGGGAAGCCGCAGGATATCTGAATGATCTGATCTCCCCAAAACAAAGAGTAGCTTTCTTCAGAGCCAGATTTAATATTCTCCCCTCAGCACTTCTCCAGGGTAGGTACAAGAAAACACCAATAGCAGAACGGGTGTGTATATGTGGGAAAGGAGAAGTCGAAGATATCTCACATGTCTTATTGTACTGTGAGTTATACAGAGTATGTAGGTCAATATACATATTCTCCCCTTACTAGGGAGATTGCCAGGGAGGACAGACGACTTTTATGTAGACTTTCTCCTCCAAGACTCAAATCTGGCTACCACACGTACAGTGGCAAAATTTTGTGTCGCTGCAATGTCCACAAGAAAAAAATTGGTTACCGAATTATAGATGTCAACTGATGCCAACTTTTTGGAGATATATATAAGTTATGGGAAAAATACATTCACTCACATACTTTACGGTTCTCCAGGCATGTAAATTAGGAACTGACCCTATTGGTTGAGATAATGTATTTTAATTATAGGAATGGTATTATACACGATTGATGTCAGTAGTATTTTAATTTTAAGTTACACAACAACTGGTTTTTATCATAGATTTTATCTGATATATATTATTTTATTCTTGAATTTTTAATTGTATATTTACTGAGTGTTTTTTATTTGTTCTGCCCTATGGCTGTAATAAACTGAAACTTGAATAGAATAGCATAGAATAGAATAGAATTCTTTATTGTCATTTTGAATGTACATTAATTGGCATACAATAAAATGAAATGTCATTGCACACAGCTCTCAAAGGGATAGTACCTCCAATATTTACTACATAACCATGACAGAATAAATAAACATATAAATAAATACAAAATTATGCTTTCTGTATTTTTTGGAGTATAAGACACACTTTCCCCTCCCCTAAAAGAGGGTGAAAATTTGGGTGCTTCTTATACACAGAATGTAGCCTCGCCCACTTGCCAGCCCCCACCCTTTGGCCTCTGCCCCCCAACAATTTACCTCTTTGCAGCAAACAGCCTGTTTCAGCTTCGGCACAGCCTGATTAGCACAAATAGCTGATTGTCGGTCAGCCTCCCGACCCTCAGCTGTTTCAGGCTTCAGGGAGCGCCATTGCCTATCACTGCACGGGTCTTTGCTGTTTGCTGCAAGGAGGCAAATTGCTGGGAGGTAGTTTCTTTTTTCTTGTGCTAATCAGGCTGTGCTGAAAATGAAAGTGAAACTAAAGCAGGCTGTTTGCTGCAAGGAGGCAAATTGCTGGGAGTTAGAGGCAGATTTTTTTTTCTTGTTTTCCTTCCCCAAAAAGGTAGGTGCGTCTTATAGTCTGGAACATCTTATACTCTGAAAAATATGGTATATCCACACATATTATTTGACACAGAGAAACAACACAATGTACTTCAGATGTAAGCATGTACATGGTGAGAAAAACAAATCTTGCAAGTTTACCAGATGGATGGCCTAGGGAATAGGATGTTCCCTAGGCTACCAGATTCTGTGTTGCGGAATCTGGTAGTCCTGCTAGAAATACTTCGAAACTTCCTCCCAGAGAGAAGCAACAGAAACAGACTGAAAAAATGGGTGTGTGGGGTCTCTAACAATGCTTTGAGCTCTAAGCACATAGCGCTTATAAGCAGTATCCTGAATGACAGGAAGCGATATTAATATTTCCCCTTCGGAGGAATTTCCACCAAGTTCAAAGGCTGGTTTGGGCAAGAAATTGCACTAATTCTCTTGTGAGAAAGTCAGGAGAAATGCAGCCTATAGATTCTTGTAAGATTGCCATTGCTCATTCCCTTAGACTGGGTAACTGATTTGCAACACGCTTTATCTTTTCTTAACTTCTTTATCTCAAACAGCAGTCAGTTTCTATGAAGACCCATTAACATCTCCATTCATAAAGATCATAGGTTCATCTGCGTCTCCTCACTTTCTTCAGCTGATCTTCATTCAAAGGTCTGTTGTGGGACAGAAGGTGAAGTCTATGTGTGCTATTTTCAACTCTTTAGAGACCAGGAGTGTTTTTTCTCAAAAGGCAACTGGACCAGCGGTGGGTTTCACATATTCTTACCACTGGTTCACTGCATTCACACACTCACTTTGCGTGCCTTCCATGCATGCACTTTGCTTGCACACGTGTCTCCCGCACATGCACCCGGCCTCAAAAATGAGGCTAAATAGGATGGCATTATGCCAGGGTGGGTAGGCGGTCCCACCCAAAGTCACCACTACTGGTTCACCTGAACCGGTACGAACAGTTGAATGCCACCTCTGAACTTAACTTTCTTGGTGTTTTCTTTGAAACTGCTTCACTTCTCATCCAAGAAGCTTCTTTAGTTCTAAGTGACTAATGGGGACCAAGCCCTGATCTCTGCCATTTTGGGCTGAGCTGCCTGCTCTGAAAGGATGGATCTAAATTGTTTTACAAATTCAATAGAGGGATAGTGAAATGGCAGCTGTCTCTCTGTTATTTATTTTTTTGGGAGGGAATTAAAAAATAAAATATTGTGGAGAGAATGAATACATTTTCTGCAGAGCACTGGTCAGAATAGAAAACTGCAACTGTTATTGCATATGAATAAAAAAAAATACAGAGGCTTAATTTCCTCAAAGCCTTAAATGTTAAGCTCAAAAGTTGCCATCTAAAAAAATAAAATATAAATTCTATGTTTGAACAGTTGACCTAGATTGTCTCTTTCAATGTATAGCTATTAAAGGTTTCTATGGGGTTAACCAAGCTATAGTGCTTATATAGTTTATAGTAAAGGATGATTTAATCCAACCTTATTTTCATGATCTTATCTGTATTTCAAGTCTTATATAAGGTTGACATTAATCATAAAATATTAGTAAATAATACCTTAATACCTCTCCTTCTAATCCTATTGGACACATGTTCCTAGGCTCATTAGATAGAATTAAGTAGATTTTGTTGTGTCAAAATACATTTTATCAGTTAACACACTTGATCTCTTTTCAGAAATGCAACTCAATTTACATTTGCAAACTTGATAAAGAATTGGGATGAACGGCCCATACCAAGGCCAGGATAACTAAGAAACTTATATAAATACAGTAAGTGTGCTCACCTACCTTGATTATTGCATGGAGGAGGTATTTTACAAATTTTAATTTCAATTGTACGCTTACTCAGATTCATACAGGTTTTTCATGAACTTTCCTAAACCTGAGACACCCCAAATCTTTGCAGACAACATGATCAAGCTCAATAGGCTATTCTCATTGCTTCTTGGTCTAGGACTAGGTTATACATTCTGCATTGTAGAAAAATTACCCAGTGAGCCATTGCTTTTTAGTTAATGTTTTTTTGAGAATGTACAGTATATGGCTAAGCATAAGAATACCACAAGTTGGAGGCAAACAAACAAGTTCCTCAAAAATGTATAAACATTTAATTTCATAGGTGAGGAGCTGGCATGCCTTGTCTGAAATATTTGTCTTAGCTACTCTACTATAACAAGTATGATAGTAGACAGCTGGCTGCATACTCCACCATAAGCATTGACAAAATGGCACAAATGGATTCCATGTTAGGAAGGTAATGCTAATATTTTACAGATGAGAGTAAACAAGGCCAGAGAGCTAAATGACGAAGCTGAGCAATTCATTATGATGAAATCTTACACTACTATTTGAATGCCTTTTAATCAATGGACAAAAAGTATATCAATCATCCTCATTGTGTATGAAACACATACACAATGAGGATGATTGGGTTAAAAGCACCACCATAACCATAACTTAACAAAAAACCCAAACCTGGGGCCATAACATCCAACTCATAGAGAATAACATCGCCATATTTACCAGCAGAACCTGCCTGACCACATAATAATGGGTGCATCAAGATTCACTGATGTAATACAACCATTACATGAAACACATTGGCTGCCAATCAACTTCCAAATACAGTTCAAGTGGCTAATTATCACTTTTAAAGCTCCCTAGGTTCAAGGGTATCCCTGTGAGTTCTGCCTTCACTGGCTTAAAACTGGCTCTACAGCAAGATCTGTGTGAGAGAGCTTGATCTCTTTTTTCATGGACCCCAGGCTGAAACTCTCTTTGTGAGGACCTTTTCTTTTTGGAATAGCTTATCCCCAAATATCCAGACTCTTCTGAATGCCATGTAAGGGATGCTGGGGGGAGAACACTTGAAGAAGATGTGTGAGAGTGTAGTTACACATTTCCCCCTGCTTATTGGGATATCTCAGACTTCTGCCTTGTGGATTCCAGCATTTTGGCCCCTGTTGGAAAATCCAAGAAAAGGCTTTAGAACATGGCATTCTAAATCTCCAAATAATCCAAGAAAATGTCACTTCTGGACATTGAACCCTTTGGACATTTCTGCCATAAATTACAGAAGTCCAAACATGTGGTCAGTGGAAGCATCTTCTATGCAACTAAGTTCTCCCTCTCTAATTCTGAGTTCTGGTTCTATTCTTAAACTGCTTATTATATGTTTTGCTGCACTTCCTCTCAACCTGCCTTGGTCTTCTGATTTCACTTAAGATAGCTCTGATGAGTTGTCTTTCAAGCTTCTGCTTGCTTTTCCCAGAGCCAATCCAATACATTTCATTTTATTTATTTATTTATTTATTTATTTATTTATTTATTTATTTATTTATTTATTTATTTTTCAAATTTATATACCGCCCTATCTCCCTAAGGACTCAGAGCGGTTCACAGGCAGTTAAAATACATATAAATACAGATTAAAAAACAATTAAAAAACTTATTCTATTGCCCCAAATTTAAAATAGTATAAATAATAAAAACCCCTTAAAACCCATAACTTTAAAATCTAATCCAGTCCCGCGCAGATAAATAAGTGTGTTTTAAGCTCGCGACGAAAGGTTCGGAGGTCCGGAAGTTGCGGAAGTCCGGAGGGGAGTTCGTCCCAGAGGGTGGGAGCCCCCACAGAGAAGGCCCTTCCCCTGGGTGTCGCCAGACGGCACTGCCTAGCTGACGGCACCCTGAGGAGTCCCTCTGTGAGAGCGCACGGGTCGGTGAGAGGTATTTGGTAGCAGTAGGCGGTCCCGTAAATAGCCCGGCCCTATGCCATGGAGCGCTTTAAAGATTGTCACCAGCACCTTGAAGCGCACCCGGAAGGCCACAGGTAGCCAGTGCAGTCTGCGCAGGATAGGTGTAACACGGGAGCCACGAGGGGCCCCCTCTATCACCCGCGCAGCTGCATTCTGAACTAACTGGAGCCTCCGGATGCCCCTCAAGGGGAGCCCCATGTAGAGAGCATTGCAATAATCCAGGCGAGACGTCACGAGGGCGTGAGTGACCGTGCATAAGGCATCCCGGTCTAGAAAGGGGCGCAACTGGCGCACCAGGCGAACCTGGTGGAAAGCTCTCCTGGAGACGGCCGTCAAATGATCTTCAAAAGACAGCCGTCCATCCAGGAGAACGCCCAGATTGCGCACCCTCTCCATCGGGGCCAGTGACTCGCCCCCAACAGTCAGCCGAGGACTCAGCTGACTGTACCGGGATGCCGGCATCCACAGCCAAAATTATTTTCCAAGAAGGAAGACATGGTGCTTTCTTCACTGTCCAGATAGAAAAAAAGCTGAGTATAGTGGCAACTGAATCTTATTTCTTTGCTCGTGATGGGATAGCATACTTTTTTCAGAGGCAAAAACCAGGCTAATTAATGCGTCCTTGACAGCTTGTATAATATACTGTTTTTTCTCAATAGAGTGTTTTATAGAACACAGTTAGGTCTTCAGTATCTAATGCTGAGATAGTTTCTGGTTAACAGCGAAGGTGGGGAGCAACTTCAAGAAAGTGTTAGATTTAGATTTGCTAAGACCAGTGGTGGGATTCGAGTAATTTAACAACTGATTCTCTGCCCTAATGATTTCTTCCAACAACCATTTTGCCAAACTGGTTAACTCAGAAAGTTAACAACTGGTTCTCCCGAAGTGGTGCAAACTGGCTGAATCCCACCTCTGGCTAAGGCCCTAACTATTTAAACTTGGAGGCCCCTTAAAAGGTTAGATGAGAAGGTTTCACAAGGATGAATACTAAAACAAGACTTTGGGTCATCACAAGAGAATTGAAAACATATACGTGACTTTTAATTATTTAATAGCAAGGTATTTAAAGTGAAAAATAGAAAAATCATGTATTTGCAGATATCGTGACATTACCAAGCAATAGTTTATGTAGATTTTAAAAGTTGTCCATTTGTGAAATACAACTACCTACTGGGATCATTAATATATCCTACAGATCATTGAAGTGAAGAGCTAGTCATCAATTTATGCAACTCAAATTCTGCCAATATTCTGGCTGTACAACTATTACCTCTTTCTTAGTTCCCTCAAATAAGAAATTTAACCCAATAAAATGTAATGCAATTATTTTCAGTGGTACAAACTGTCTTCATTCTTCGACATTTAGTTTTAAAATGCAGTTAATGTGTGTAAACTAGAATAGCTGAGAATCCCAAAGTTTAGTTTAATTTTTATTAGGATGACTAGTCAAATCACCTCCAATGTAGTATTCTGTATATTATTTCCTGAGATATAAAGCTTAAATATGTGCAGATGAAAAAAAAAAGTTTAAGAATAACACAGTCCCATGTGCTTTTCAGAGGAGGAGGGAAAATCATAAGCAAAAGAACCAAATTTAATTTAATCTAATATCACCACTAAAGCTTGCCATAATCTTCTCCACTGGAAAATAACTTGAGCCCCAGAGATGAGCCAGAATTAGCATAGGATATAAATCAGCTTTTATATTTTTATCAGATTATCCGCAGTGCTGGGTTAATGCTGCTGCATTCTGCAACATACAATAAACATGCTCTTCAGCTTCATATCTCTGCCATGTAAAATACCCTCCCCGTGTGTCTTAATTATTTTAACAAGATAAAGTATGCTACTTCAGCATGAATAATATTATCAGAATTACATTAAATCTCTCCATTTATTATCTCTAATGCTACTTAAAGGGGAAGTTAATAGAGTAATTCATTCTTGTACAATGACCTTGGTCACTAGTACATGATGTTTCATATTCATTATGCTGAGCTAAGTGAGGGCTCTGTTATAATATCACTTAATTTATATTCCAAATAATGCTCTGGGGAGAGGTTGCTCTCATTGCATTAGAGTTCTAGTCAAATCACAATATTTGAAGATATGTATAAAGCATAGTACATAACTGTTAAAGAACATTCTTGGCAATATTAAACATTATTAGGGAATCAGAGAATAAACTGGAAATAACAGTAAGAAGTACAGAGGAACAGAATCTGGAGACAAGGCTATTCTTAAGAAATGGTAGAATTTATATTAACACGCAAACTTAATATTGCTATTCATTCTTGTATCTCCGTCGAAAAATAAGGCATGCTAAGAATAGAGGTGTGACCTGGTTGAACAGTTCAGTGACTAATCACCATCCTATATTAATCTATTATAAGACCTGATTACCAAATATATCACAGTGGAGGCCGAGTTTTATATTGGGTGTTGAGCTATCGGTTATACAGAGATGTCTCAAAGGAAAACGCTAATTTTTTTTAGTTTATTAAAATCAGCTTAGACTCAGTTTTGCACAAAATGGAATTTAATATATTGCAGGAAAGACATCATGACTCCCCTGGGCACCTGAAGCTGGTTCTGCTTGTTTGTGACATGCATGTAACCTCTGGCATATGTACAAAAGGGTTGTGACAATGTTGCTTTCATCAGACTGATCAGTTTGGCATCCAATCCCACAGATGCCACTAGTGGATAGATAGGTAAAGGTAAAGGTTCCCCTCGCACATATGTGCTAGTCGTTGCCGACTCTAGGGGGCGGTGCTCATCTCCGTTTCAAAGCCGAAGAGCCAGCGCTATCCGAAGACATCTCCGTGGTCATGTGGCCGGCATGACTCAACGTCAACGTCCCTATTTTTTCTACTTGCATTTTTACGTGCTTTCGAAACTGCTAGGTTGGCAGAAGCTGGGACAAGTAATGGGAGCTCACCCCGTTACACGGCAGCACTAGGGATTTGAACCGCCGAGCTGCCGACCTTTCGATCAACATGCTCAATGTCCTAGCCCCTGAGCCACTAGGTCCCTAGTGGATAGATAGTTCCATCTAAAAAATAAAAAAATGTCATTTGTATTTACAGTATAAGATGAAAGTTTGCAATAAAAGATATCTAAGCTGACATCACACAAATCAAAATACAACATTGTGAATTTAAATTCTAAATCAGGTGACCTAGAATTTAAATTCACAATATTGAATTTTATTAATGTTAATTAATTTACAGGCTATCAAAAGACTCAAGACAGGTTACATCTGGATGGTGATGATGATGATGATGATGATGTCATACCAACCCCTCTGAGATGGACACCAGTAATGTTGGTAATGGAAGTTGAAAGCTAGTGGAATCAACCATCTTCAGTGATCTTCTAAAAATTATGATGGAGTGACAAATCTCTGGTTTAAAAGTCTCTAGTGGCAAAGTTCCCCAAAGCATGTAGCCATCCCCAAGAAAGTCTTTCACTTTACCCATCTTCCTCTAACTTGAGATTGAGGGGGTATTTTTTAATCTAGCCTTTCCAGGATATCCTCATTTGATAGGAAGATTTAATTCTGGCAAGGCAATGCATGATATAACTGGGTCCTATACTGTTAAGGATTTGTAATTCATCACCAGCACTTTGAACTGGGCCTCAATATTGGTTGGAATCTAGTGGAGTCTCACTACCAAATTCTGGACCAGTTATAGATCTTCTCCAAAGAGCCACAAGAAGATGATCCAGAATAGTAAGTCAAGACCTTCAGATCTTCCAGAATGGACTGCCAATAGTTTATCTTTCCTCTCATTTATCACTACCCAGGTATCTGATTGGGTAAGGAATAATAGAATAACAGTGTTGGGAGGGACCTTGAAGGTCTTCTAGTCTAACCTCTGCTCAGGCAGGAAACCCTATACCATTTCAGACAAATGATAGTCCAATGTCTTCTTGAAAATTCCCAGTGTTGGCGCATCTACAACTTCGGGAGGCAAGACATTCCACTGATTAATTGTTCTATCTGTCAGGAAATTTCTCCTTAGATCTAGGTTGCTTCTCTCCTTGATTAGTTTCCATCCATTGCTTCTTGCCCTGCCTTCAGGTGCTTTGGAGAACAGCTTGACTCCCTCCTCTTTATGGCAATCCCTTAGATATTGGAACACTGCTGTCATGTCTCCCCCAGTTCTTCTTTTCATTAAAAAGGGGGAAAAAGATCAGCTGGAACTTTTGAAAGCCTGATTGATCCTAGATACTTTGGTTGCCAATTCTTTCTATAGTTATCACTCTCTCTAGATTTCCCCCCTAGTTTCTGTTCAGTACAGAATTTTTCATACATAGAAATTACAGCTTTGTTTGTGCATGATGAGGAAGTACAAGAATAGTACTGAAATAATAATGAATTACGCTGGCAACGCTATATAAAAGATATTTGAAAGCATAGGATCCGAATGTCTGTGACTGATACATTATGATGTATTACAATGCTGCTGACATGTCAGAGGACATGATTTAGTAGTCACTGCTTATTTCAATTTACTCTTTTTGCGTTTTTAATTAGTAAATGAGTCCCTCATGGTCAAATGATTAATTACACAATAATTCACTGCAGTACCCTCTTTCTTATGTTGGAGTAGAGAGAACACAATATAGAGAAAGCGTTCGGAGTATGGACTGACATTATAAATTAGAGCCACATGTTCACACCATTCTAGTTAAGTCTGTGTCACCAGTTCCATTTAAAACAAATGCATGGCCTTGTTTGCCGAGTGTTTTAAAATTAGCCCACCAGCATTCATTCCAATTCAGCAGCGCACAGATTATAAGATCCCACTTTAGAACAGATGTTCTTATCTGTCTGGGGAAAGAAAATGAGGAAATCAAACTGGTCGATTGGAAATAGAAAATATTAAATTGTAACTGGTTTGGTAGATCCATTTCTATTCCTAGTTAATTTCAAAATCAGCATTCTGGTCCACTTATTCCGGGCAAGACAATCTTTTAATCCAAAAATGGCCCCAACCTTATTCACTTGATAGGAACAAGGACAGACATGTATACTAGTAATACTGAATTCTATTTCTACCTATTCGGTGTGTGCTAACACAACTACTCACGGACATATATTGCTTCATTTGCCCATCAATAATTTAACACCAGATCAGGTGCACATTTTAAGCACATTTGACAGCAGGCCAAATGCATTTTGGAAGTACATATTGTAGCCACAGTCAAGAATTCAGATCGTTCCGATTGAAAGCAATCTATTGTTCGAATAGTATATTTACTAAGAGGACTGTTCCTGTCTAATTGTCTCATTTCTGTTTTAAAAATGTATATGCAAGGCCCTAATTTCTTGTTATGTGTAATGGTAATTCATTTGATATGTTTTCTGCCAGTCCAAACAAATAACTCTGTGCCATGTGTTTTTAGAGAGATTAAGTGCCTTTTTTCCCCATCTCTCGGCATTGTGCGAGAATGCAGGCTCCAATCCCTGAGGCAATCCTCATTTAATCCATCATCTGAAGCTAGGTGTGGGGAACCCAGCACAGAAAGGATGGAGAAAGGTCCTGAATTAGAGAGGGGGTGGGAAAAAAAGTTTGATCAAACCTTCCTCTTTGACTCCCTCTTCTCCGCTGTCATGCTTCCCTGTGGCACATCTGCATATCTCGCTTCCCCTTCTGCCTCTAGATAAATATTCATATTAGAGTATGAATTAGTCAATTTATTTCAAAATCCCCCATATAGGGTACATCCATTGCCACAGCTGCGTGAGGGACACACTAGTCGGCCCTGTAGGCAAATTAAATAATCCAGGATAGGGCAGCAAAGAAAAGTAGGGGATGATTTATCTGTTCTTTTTTTAAAAAAAATTAAGCATGGGGTATGTGTGCCTGAGCTAGCTGGCTAGAGGCTTGAAAAAATTCATATCAGTGCTAGGCAAATGAAATCTCTATTTAAGCAATTTCATTCCCTCACAAAGATTGAGCATTTGGGTTTTGCTTTTGATTCCTGGCTGAATTGTACAGTTTAATACACCTGAAATGAGGGCCATATCACCCAAGATATAGATAGTCCTTGACTTACCTTACTTAGTGATCATTCAAAGTTACAATGGCATGGAAAGAAGTGACTTATGACTGTTTTTCACACTTATGACCGTTGCAGCATCCCCATGGTCACGTGATCAAAAGTCAGACGCTTGGGAACTGACTCATATTTATGACCGTTGTAGTGTCCTGAGGTCATGTGATTACCTTTTGTGACCTTCTAACAAGCAAAGTCAATGGGGAAGCCAGATTCACTTAACAACCATGTTACTAATTTAACAATGGCAATGATTCACTTAACAACTGTGGCAAAAAAGGTCGTAAAATGGAGTAAAATTCACTTAACAAACGTCTCACTTAGCAACAAAAAAATTGGCCTCAATTGTAGTTGTAAGTCTATACTCATACAACCTATATAATTAAAGTTGTGAAGTATGAAGCTAACAGTCTTGAAACATTTGTTTGTTTGTTTGTTCATTGCTGGACTTTTTATATAAATATATAAGTACCGTATTTTCCCCCAAAAAAGGGGGTGACAATTTGGGTGCAGACTATACACTGAATGTAGCCCCTCCCACCCACTAGCCCCCACCCTTTGGCCTCTGCCTCCCAGCAATTTACCTCCATGCAGCAAGCAGCAAGAAGAAACAGCCCATCAGCTTCAGCACAGCTTAATTAGCACAAGTTGATTGTCCCCGACTTTCAGCTGTTTCAGGCTGCAGGGATTGCCTATTGCTTCATAGGCTTCTGCTGCTTGCTGCAAGGAGGTAAATTGCTGGGAGAAGATTTTTTTTTCTTGTGCTAATCAAGCTATCCTGAAATCGAAAATGAAAGTAAAGCAGGTTGTTTGCTGTTTGCTGCAACGAGGTAAAATTGCTGGGAGGCAGAGGCAGATTTCTATTTCTTGTTTTCCTCACCAAAAAAGGTAGGTGCGTCTTATAGTAGGGTGCGTCTTATATTCCAAAAAATACGGTATATAGGTTTGAGTGCTACCACTATTCTTTTCTTTATTCTTCTTTACTTCTTCTTTTACCAATTTGGGTGTCAAAGGAGATACAAAGTTCTGGTCCTTTTCATTTATTAATCATTTCACTGTCACTGAACTCAGAAATGATAGCCATGAGGGCAATCTTCTTCAACAGAGCTACCTCTTGAAGTTACTAGCAAGATATGCAACAAGCACTTTATGCGTTCTTATTTATTTCCTTCCTTTTCACTCTCTGCCTTCCAGGAATGTCTATAGCTGGGTTGAAAAAAAACAGTGTTGTAAGTTGGAGCACAAAAGGCTTCCAGACTAGGCTGAGAATGAGTCATAATATCCAAAAGCAGCCAAGTTACTTTGACGTGTGAGGCAGAAAACCCCATGACAGCTATCCTCATCCTTGGAAGTAAGAAAACCTAAATGCCAAGGAGCTGAAAAATGTTCCGCCCCTTTGTTGACACCTAAAAACTGCTATCTGAGTCAGCCACCTCATTTTGCCTGTGGTGAATAAAACACTGCTGTAGTTTCCCCCACCCACTTCTCCAAGTAACCTCCCTTTGGGGTGATCTTGAGGCATAGGCTTAACTTTGAGAATCTTTTGGAATGTTATCTTCTTTCCCATCGTCTCCTTCTCTCCATCTTTATATTCTCATCATGGACAGATGATCCTGTGTAATATCTCTTCAATTAAATTCTTCCTTGAACATTTGATCACTTCATTTTGCAGCCAGCTAGAGCAGTCTAATTCAGACTAACAGAATAACAGAATTGGAAGGACCTTGGAGGTCTTCTATTCCAACCCCCTGGCTTGAGCAGGAGACTCTATTCTATTCCAGCAAGTGGCTGTCTAGTATCTTCTTAAAAGTCTCCAGTGATCGAACAGCCACAACTTCTGAAGGCAAGCTATTCCACTAGTTAAAGGTTCTCACTATTAAGAAATTTCTCCTTACTTCTAGGTTGCTTCTCTCCTCAATTAATTTCCATCCATTGCTTCCATCTTAAGAATAGATTAACCCCCTCTTCTTAGTGGCATCCCCTCAAATATTGGAACACTGCTAAGAGGTCACTCTTAATCCTTTTTACTAAACTAGACAAACCCAATTCCTGTAACCATTCTTCATATCTTTCAGCTGCCAGATCCCTGATCATCTTCTTTGCTCTTTTCTGAACTCTTTCTAGAGTTTCTACATCTTTTTTATAATATGGTGACCAAAACTGAATGCTGTATTTTAAGTGTGATTTTACCAAGGCTATATAAATTTACATATTCCAATCCATTTGATAAAGGGTTCTGTTTGGTATCTATGCATTGGGACAACAAAACCTTTCTATTTCTAAAATGCTCCTTTTTCATGTCTATAAAATATCCTTCCAATAACTTGCAGGATTGCGAAGTTTGGTTTAAATGCAAAGAAAAATTTATGCTGGATATTTTAGTTTACCTCTTCTGATGAGCAAGAGCAAGCACTAAATCCACTTTCTCTAAAAAGAATGTGAATATCACCAGCTACTTATTTTTTCATCTTATAATGGAATCAGCTGGTACAGTTTTGTTTTGAAATTGCAGTGTTGTCATATTTCACTTTGGTGTTGTGGCAGTTGCTAAGTGAATCATTGCAGTCGTTAAGTGAATCTGTGGTGATTAAGTAAACCAATGGCTCACTATGGGTGCAGTTTTGTCAAAGTAAGTGCCTCCTTTCAGCAAAACAGTTGAAAAATATTATCATGTGAATCACAGGATATTGCAAACAGTCTAAAAATTGTTTACATAACTGTGGAAGGGGTTTGTCTGTCATAACTTTAAATCCAGCTCATATGTCCTTGTTTTCAGATTGATCATAACTTTTAATAGTGGCTGACCAGTCCTAAGTAGAGGATTACTTGTTTTTTCCTGAGTAAGGATGAACATTAGCTAGGTTCCATGCAACTGTTCATCTTGTCAAGTTTCTGATGGAAGTAGAACTCAGAATAATTTCTAGGAAGATCTGTGTTGGACTTGTTTTCAATTCCAGAACTTGCAGTTTTCTGCTTTAAAATCAACCTATCAGAATCAGTGTTGCCCATGAAAATATTTGCACCCTGTTAAAGTGATAGAAGTGCTTAACTGTTTTTGATGCACCAGAGGAAGTCAAGATGGTAGAATCGAAAGTGCCCCTTTTGTATGTTTATCAGTGTCACGTATTTATACAAAGTCATATACTTGTGGCCACTATTTTGACTTTTTTTAACCTTCCTGTGGACACCCGTGATTGGCATGTTGATGCCAATGACATAAAATAATGCAGTCATAAGTAAACAAGCAGATTGAACAGACCATGCTGCACTTTAAGAATTGTTGCAAGAAGTCAAGAAGTTATGTTATCTTATCTTTGAGCATTCTTTAGCAAAGCTTCTAAACAATGTTTTGGAACATTTCAGAAATGTACTGAGGCGTATCAGTTCCATAATCATATAATGCTCTGTTATGAACATTATCTGAATGGCATGACAGTGCTGATTGTATCGGGAATGTGTGGCTCCGGAATGTATTTGCTTTTCCTAGTAAACTAGTTTAAAATTGGTTAAAATACCACCCTTCCCTCTTCTCCCCCTAAATGTATTGTCATACAGATTTGGGGTTCAAAGTCAAATGTATCAAATGGAATGATTCATAATTTACTTGTTTTCTACAGAATTATCCTAATACGTGCTTAAATAGACTGGCTCTACTTTGACGTTTACTCTAGGAAGTAATATATGATTTTAAATGCTTCTTTCAGAAATATACAGTTCGTATGAGTATCCTAACTGATATTCCTTCCTTCCACACTCCCTCCTCCCTCCCTACATCTCTCCTTCCCTCCCCCTGCCTCCCCCTCCCTCCCTCCCTTCATCTCTCCTTCCCTCTCCTCTCCTTTTCCCCCCCTCCCTCCCTCCCTCCCTTCCTTTTTTTGCACTTTCTGGCAAAAAAGAGAAAGAAAGAAACTCTGCTACTGCCATCTGCTCCTCAGTATAGTTGGCCTGGGTGGATCAGGCCCTTTCTCATAAAAGGAAGGCCACCATGGATTTTGTATAGTGCATGCAAGATGCAAATTAGCCACTTGGTGGGGTTCCCCCCCCCCCAATTCACCTTATTTTACAGAATCCACTGTGAATTAATCAGGTTTTCTGTCCTAATACTGTTTTTTTCACGGTAGCTACTGTAAGCTGAAGCCACCCTCTCTCCACAAACAGGTGATCAAGTGGTTAAAGGAAGGACAAAGGAACGACTCATCTACTACAGTCAAAACTTAGTTACCGAGGATCAATAGAGAGCAGGCAGAGATAAGTTTTCTTAATCGTTTCTTTTTTAAAGATGTGTATGATGCTGTATGCTAGGCATCCATTTCTTTTGGAACATCACAGCCAGGAACACTGGTTCATGTAAGGTTCACCTATTACGCTGCCCTCCAGCCAGCTGGAGGCTAACCAGGCTGATAACCCTAAACCACGGCAGCACAGGCCCAATGATTTTTACATCAAGCAGTCTGATGTACTGCTCTGCCATCTACCAATCGCTTTTCAATATTGATCCATTTCTAAATGAGCCTTCCTTGCTTTGTACCATGAGCAATAATTAAAAAAGCAGCACATTGATTTTAACTAATATTATGAAGGATCTGGAGGTGCACATGCTTACAAAATAGCGGACTTTACCCATCATTCATAGCACAACAAAGGATCCTGATTAAACTTTGGACATGGGGAAAGAGAAATGTGCCTGTAATTGAACATGTCAAAACTTATACCTTCTCTGTTTTATTACATATCTTCTTTTCCCCAGCACCAAAGGATTTCAGCCTTATAATTTCCAATGGATGAATTAGGAGCTACAGAAACTTGGGGTGAACATGATGAGAAAACCTGAAGAAGGTAGAAAAGGGAACATTAAGATATATATCTCACATCTATTGAGCAACTGCATTTTTAGCAAGCATTATTATATACTTTTACCTTGTTCATGACGGCATGGTGTTGTTTAGGTCCACGAATGTATATTTCTCAATTGCAGCAAAGGTTTAGCTTCTCCAATTCCCTTTGCTGTGCACTAGGGCACATCTGGATTTTTGCAAACCTGATCTTGAAACCCTCGAATTTGTGTTCAGAACAAAGGGCTATATATTAACTGAGTTTAAAACTTGTATTAAAATGAAACCTTTCATTCACAGCTGTATCATAACATTCCCATACATGTTTACTCAGGAAAAGGCCTTAGCACACATGATAGGGCATGCTTGCTTGGTGTATAATTATAATTTCCAATCTTATGAATATATTGTATAACTATTTCTCATAGAACACAACTTGTCTCATTTCTGAATAATATCCGGAAAATTGTGCTACATTTGTATATGAAGGTATTTTCCAGAATTAGACTTTTCTATGTGCAACTTTCCAAATATAAAAAAGCAGGATTAACTAAACTAACTATGATTGTTGGATTTGACATTGTTCTAGCAATACAGATATACTGTATGCTAACTATGAAGGAGTAAGTCCCATTTAGCCAATAAAACAATAATTATAAATAACATATCTCTTTTTCATAAATAGAGAAAAGGATTATTGCCAAATGCTAAATGAACAAATAAATTAATGCCAGTAGACGTGCCCACAAGTCTAAATTACTATATATATTTTCCCTAATCATAAAATAATTGTATGGTGCTTTTCTGTTTAGCTAAAGATACAATATCTGCATAGATGAGGGACCCCAAACTTGACAACTTTAAGACTTGTGGACTTCAATCCCCAGAATCCCTCAGCCAACATGGAAATTTACAAGTCTTAAAGTTGCCAGGTTTGGAGACCTCTGGCATACCCTGTTTTCCCCAAAGTAAGACATCCCCTGATAATAAGCCCAATCGGGCTTTTGAGCGCATGGCAATAAGACTAAGTGCTTATTTCGGGGTTCAAAAAAATATAAGACAGGGTCTTACTTTTGGAGAAACACGGTAGATTATTGGTGCCCATTTGGAAACAGTAACAAACCAGGATATGATTGGATTTGAGTTAAGTCTATCTGAGCACGTAAGGCATAAAACTGCTGTTGCTATTCCCTAGCTGAGATATGACAGGTTGCTCAAGAAAGAGATATACCAAAGTTATAATTCCCTAGAAGTGGGACCCATTAAATAATGATAAGTTTCAATTGTGATGAATGAAATTTTGTTAGCTGCTGATTTCATAAGATCCAGAGGTTTGCTGCCAGATATGTTAATAATAATCTCACTTTAATCATATGTGGGTTGGTCTTCAAGAATGCTCAATTTACCCACAATGAATGCATTTATTTGATCATTTAGCATTTATTTATGTCAGGCAGGGAAGAAGATAGGCAGAGTACAGATCACAGTGTGCCATCAAAGCTACCGCAGAAGAAGATCCAGAGAAGAATTTTAAGAAAAGATACAGAGTAGAAATGACAAAAGGGATCAGGACAGCAACAAATTCATGGAAGGTCAAGGCCAGTACAAAAACTGTAATAATGTGTGTAGAACTATATGAAAGATCTAGAATAACAGAAAAGAATACAATAAATTCCAGAAACCCAGAGACACAACTGGGATAAAGATACTACCATGAGATGTTTAAACCCAAAAATACTGAGACTTCAGCATCTAAAGCACTAGGCTCCAAATTAATGGGGCAAATATGTAGGTAGGTGCATGAGGATTGAAGCTACATAATTGACCTTTTAAAAACTTCATAAAATATAACACTATATTGGAACTATACAGAAGAGTTGGAGTAACAGGTAGGAAGGACATTTTAATGGCATCAAGGGGAGAAATTGATACCAAGAAGGGGCTCAATTAAGACACAAATCTAGGTGGACAAACTGAGGTGAGCATGGAAGCAACCTAATTTAGAGGAAGGATCTATGTTTTGTAGAGTATCTGCTTGGTTCTTAAGTGGTTGCAAGCACCACTTGAATTAAAATTCAGGCAAAGCCTCTGCCAACAAACTCTGAATAGAAGCTTTTCACCTATTTACAGTAGCCCGTTCTTGTATGTAGGGTCTGTTGGAGGCAGAAAGCAAAGAGTTCAGCAAAATAAAAGTGGATCCAGGACAAAAGAAATTTGAATTTTGAAAAAATTCAAAAGCAGTCTGTTCATATCTTTCATCTATCTAACTTCTGTTATCTTGTCTGTCTGTTTATCCATCCATCTAAGCCATTTTTAACTTAAATCTAACTTATCCAACTTATTCACGCCTGTAGCAGTTAGCACATAATTAGTTTATGGTAGGATACTAGATTATTATCTAGGTAGGTTATATTATCTAGGATACTAGAATCGGGAACAACTAGCATATATGTGCGAGGGGAACCTTTAACTTTACCTTTAGGATACTTTGGTCTGGCTTTGAAAAAGATTCACAGATTTCAGAGTGTGATATGGCACAGTCAGAGTCATTGGTTTAAAATGACAGGGTTTCTTTGGGTTAGGGTTATCCATACTTGTTTACAAACCACCCTTCCTGGGGTCAGAACTCACTATAAGGGAAACCCACAGTCATACAGAAAGTTATAGGTGAATGTGAATGCTCTCAGCCTGTTTCTCACATAACCCATTTAGCATACTAAACTCAGAAGTACAACCTTTCCTTCCTTCCTTCCTTCCTTCCTTCCTTCCTTCCTTCCTTCCTTCCTTCCTTCCTTCCTCTCTCCTTCCCTCCCTCCCTCAGCAGGTTTTCCCTCAGCTTTCTCCAAATCACGCCTCTGCTCTTTGAAACATGGAAGCATGTCCATCTTGTTGCTCTGTCCTGAAATCTCTCTTAATCCCATTTAGGAACTCTCTCTTCCAGACTTCTGGCATGTTGCCCTTTGCTGATCAAGTTAAAAAATAATTAATGGATGAAGAAATGTTTAAAACAAATGAAGAGGGTCAAGAGGTTACTGAAGAACATGTCCACAGTCAGTACTCTGTTGACCAAAGGTAGGTTAAAAAGGGAAAAGTGAAAGGAAATGATCCATTTTTTAAGAAAAGTCAAGATTTTTTCCAATCAATTAGGTTTTTTTTTTCTTGTTATCCTCCTAAGAGGCTATATGTTCTTGCATAAACTAAGCTGTGATCTAACTGCGATTGCAAAGTGCCCACTCAAATGAAAAACCTAAAATAGCTGGGTGGGTTATTTTCCTTGTTGTCTCACAATCATTCTCTCTACAAAAATATGCACAGACCCATTAACAAATTGTTCATTTGCTCATTTCCTCCTCCTCTTCCCCAAGCTTCATGGAATCTTCTGATCAAAAGTGGAAATCTGAACTTTCCACTACTACAAGGTATGGTGGAAGTATATGGGAAGAAGATTTCTTACTTAGTCTGCCCTGAAAGTAAATTCTGTTGGACTGAGAAACTATACATTGGCATAATGGTATCCTGCTGCACCGGTTGGAGGGATTGGGAGTGGGAGGCACCGTTTATCGGTGGTTCTCCTCCTATCTCTCCGACCGGTCGTAGACGGTGTTGACAGGGGGGCAGAGGTCGACCGCGAGGCACCTCACTTGTGGGGTACCTCAGGGGTCGATTCTATCGCCCCTCCTGTTCAACATCTACATGAAGCTGCTGGGCGAGGTCATCAGTGGTTTTGGGGTGAGTTATCATCTGTACGCTGACGATACGCAGCTGTACTTTTCCACCCCGGACCACCCCAATGAAGCTGTCGAAGTGCTGTCCCGGTGTCTGGAAGCCGTACGGGTCTGGATGGGGAGAAACAGACTCAAGCTCAATCCCTCCAAGACGGAGTGGCTGTGGATGCCGGCACCCCGGTTCAGTCAGCTGCAGCCGCAGCTGGCTGTGGGGGGCGAGTTATTGGCCCCAACGGAGAGGGTGCGCAACTTGGGTGTCCTCTTGGATGGGCGGCTGTCATTTGACGATCATTTGGCGGCCGTCTCCAAGAGGGCCTTCCACCAAGTACGCTTGGTGTGCCAGTTGCGCCCCTTCCTTGACCGGGATGCCTTATGCACGGTCACTCATGCCCTCGTAACTTCCCGCCTGGATTATTGCAATGCTCTCTACATTGGGCTGCCCTTGAAGTGCACCCGGAGGCTGCAGTTAGTCCAGAATGCAGCTGCGCGGGTAATAGTGGGAGCAACTCGTTTGTCGTGTCCCACTCCTCCGCTGACAGCCGGGTCAGGGAAATCCGAATCAGGCTTGCCTCTGCAGCTCTGCCCAAAGTCCTAGCAAAGTCCTCAGAGCAGGCAGGAGACCAGAAAGTGACTTCAGCAAGATAAGTTCGACTTTGCCTGACTCAGAGACTGCCAGAAAGCAGATCCTTTATATAGGCCATGGGGTGTGGCTCCATGACTCAGCACTCATTAAGGCCTGCCCCTCCCTTCCTTCTGTTGCCTCCGCCTATCCAGTCTTCTGATGCGAGGGTCACTCCAATCAGCAGCTGTTGGAAATAAACTTTCCTCAGGCTCACATGCTGTGGAGGAGGGGGAGGGGTCTAGCTGCTCCGTTTGCCTAGGCATGGAGCCAGGGCTGGGGCCGGGGGGTGCTCCCTCCTCTGCAGCCTGCTTGGGCATGGAGCCAGGGCTGGGACCGGGAGGTGCCCCATCCTCTTCAGCTTGTCTGGGCATGGAGCCAGGACTGGGGCCGGGAGGCATACATTCCTCTGTGTTCGGGAGCAGATAAGAAGGCCCCGGCTGCTGTGAGAGCGGACAAGACACAACATCGTTGCTCCCATGTAACACCACTCCTGCGCAGTCTGCACTGTCTTCCTGTGGTCTTCCGGGTGCGCTTTAAGATTTTGGTTACCACCTTTAAAGCGCTCCATGGCTTAGGACCCGGGTACTTACGGGACCGCCTGCTGTTACCGTTTGCCTCCCACTGACCCGTACACTCTCACAGAGAGGGCCTTCTCAGGGTGCCGTCCGCCAAACAATGTCGGCTGGTGGCCCCCAAGGGCAGGGCCTTCTCTGTGGGAGCTCCCACGCTCTGGAATGAGCTTCCCCCTGGTTTACGTCAAGCGCCTGATCTTCGGACCTTTCGCCGTGAGCTGAAAACGCACTTATTTATTCAAGCGGGACTGGCCTAAAATTTTATAAAATTTTATTGGGATTATTTATATTTTAATATTTTAATTCGTTTTAAATTTGGCCACCTTATAATATGTTTGTTTTAATTTCTTTTAATATTTATACTGTGATTTTTTACTTGGCTGTACACCCCCCTGAGTCCTTCGGGAGAAGGGCGGTATAAAAATTGAATAAAATAAATAAATAAATAAATAAATAAATAAAATATTGTTATGTATCTGAGGTGGTTATTATCTGTCTTAGATGAGTTCTACCTCTGAAGTGCTGTTCATTCTTTTTGCACTTCCAAACAAAATCAAATAATTTGGAATTGAAAAAAACAAAAAGAAAACAAACAGAAACAAACCTGGAATTCCCAAGAGTTACATTTTTGCACAGAAACAAACTTTTACATAATCCAGGTCTGCTTAAATTGACAAATTGTTGTTATCTAAATAATCTGTCCCAAGGCCAACAAGCATCTTCTACGCAGTAATTAAAGTAACTTCAATGGGTTGTGAAAGGCCTTATTACCTAAATGTATACCTTGATGCAATCCATTTCAGTGTATTTTCTCAAACAAAATTCAAAAAGGATGATACTCATTTCAGCAATCATTTGATTCACCCATACCCAGCATGCCCTCTTGAACTCTCTCTTCAAAGTTCTTTTCAACTTTCCCTTACAGTACTTGTCGACTATCGGTCTCATGCCAGTATTTAACCTTAGATGGTTTACCATCCACTTTGGGCTGCATTCCCAAGCAACCCGACTCCAAGAAGACCCCATCTTGCCATGCTGGAGGCCTCCACCAGCCTCACACCATCCATGGGCTAAGCATTGATTAGAAGGGAGTGGGTCTTCCATATGCCACATTTCCCATGCCCCACCATGGGCGGGGATTCAGTGCTGGGCTCCCGTTACGGAGGGAGTCCTGGCTAGTTTCTTTTCCTCCGCTGATAATCTTAATACAATAACTCACAAGTCTTGCTGTTGGCAAGGCGGCTTGCTGATCTTTTCCCTCCTAGAAACTGCTTGGATCCCACTCCCCATGACTAGAAACTAAGCATAATGAGGGTGTTAAGAGTGGGCAGAAAAATGTATTTATTTTTGTTTTAAGTGGATGGGGTTAATGGGATGGGAGTTTTTTGTTTCACTCAGACTTGTATCAGCCCAAGATGATGCTTTATTACTTATTTCTCCCATTACAAGATTGATGGGAGAAAGGACCACAATAGGTGTTCTTCATAATTATTGTACTGCATTTTCATTCTCTTTGGTTTCATTGTCAATCAGTCAGTTTGATGTCAGGTGGTACCCAAATTGACTAAATCAAATTAAATTCAGATGTATGCAATATGCTTAAGGCTGTACTGATGTGGCCAGAAAAAAGGTGGAAGAATCAAAGCTCAACATCATAAGTTAAAGCAGAGTTAAGTACTCATGACCTAGTATACCTGGCACTGAAAAATAGAAGATAGGGGTAGATAGAGACCATCCTTTCTGTCATTTGCTCAACGGTTAACAATGTTGAGCTTGTCAGCTGGAAAACTGACAGCCCGGGTTCAAGGCCCAAGTGTCACACAATGGGGTGAGCTCCTGTTCCTTTCCCCTATCATTTGTTTCTATGTCCCAAAGATGCTTTTTCAGGAGGCAACTGGACTTTCTTGTTTTTTCTTCTTTGAAGACATTTCACTTCTCATCCAAGAAGCTTCTTCAGCTCTGACAGGATAGTGGGGAACAGAAGGATTTATATTCCTTGCTGGCAGCTGGTCATTTGCAACCTTTTAGAGGAACCTTGAAGCACTTGGAAGTTTATCTGTGTCCTCGGGGTCACCTGAGTAGTGCTCCTGATTCCTGTAGTCTGCAATTTTTCCCTCTGGAAATCCATTCCTACTCCCACATCATTCAAAGGGTGTTCATTCCAAATTATATAGCTATATTATCTAGAGATTTTTTGCTGGGAAGGTAACAGTGTTCAATGCACCTTTGGCATATTGCCATGCTGGCCACGTGACCATGGAGAATGTCTTCTGACAACGCTGACTCCCTCAGCCAAGGAGTGGAGATAAGTACCACACCTTAGAGTCAGACATGACTGGATAGGGAAACCTTAACTTTTTATTATTAATTCACCATGAAGCGTATTAGTCTTTTCCTTGCATAGGAAAACTTATTCCTTTTATATTTTTTGTAACTTGGGAGAACCAATAGTTATATTGAATCTAAAGTCAATTAGGGGCAGGAACAATGTGTTGTTACATGTTTCAAAGGCATTTTTAGAGACGTGTATTTCATTATGCCTCCACTCATTTAATAAGAACCCTGCCAGCCAGGGTCTAAAGGGGGTCTACGGCTCCTAGTCAATAAATAAGAAAATGGCAGCGAGAAGATAATACAGTGCAAAAGACAACCACAACCAAGCAAGCCGGAGGACCAACTGGCTTGATAACTTCATTAATGCAGGAGTTGCGAGGTGTCATTTAAAGACACTCCTTTATGTATGGTGCGGTAAAGGTGAAATGAAAGGGTTAGTTATCATCAAGATTTAGCTGCAATTACTTTATAATTGGGTAAATGCTATACTTTGATACCAATTGTATGCTTTAATCAGTGTACTGTAATCCAGTCATTATAACTTTAAAGAAAGAGCACCTGGGGGCTCAAATTAAGATGTTAAGAGTTTGTTTTACGACGTGGTGGTTAAGCTGGTGCATTATATCTTTGAAAGTGGTGGGCTGTTACACTCAGGAGCTGGTGGCATATAGGAGTAATTCCTCTTCCCTGCTGACAGGAAGCATGGTCTGAAGTTGGCCTGCTTTCTCAAAATGAAAAACTGACAGCCGGGTTCAAGGCCCAAGTGTCACACAATGGGGTGAGCTCCTGTTCCTTTCCCCTATCATTTGTTTCTATGTCCCAAAGATGCTTTTTCAGGAGGCAACTGGACTTTCTTGTTTTTCTTCTTTGAAGACATTTCACTTCTCATCCAAGAAGCTTCTTCAGCTCTGACAGGATAGTGGGGAACAGAAGGATTTATATTCCTTGCTGGCAGCTGGTCATTTGCAACCTTTAGAGGAACCTTGAAGCACTTGGAAGTTTATCTGTGTCCTCGGGTCACCTGAGTAGTGCTCCTGATTCCTGTAGTCTGTAATTCCTCTTCCCTGCTGACAGGAAGCATGGTCTGAAGTTGGCCTGCTTTCTCAAAATGAAAAACTGACAGCCGGGTTCAAGGCCCAAGTGTCACACAATGGGGTGAGCTCCTGTTCCTTTCCCCTATCATTTGTTTCTATGTCCCAAAGATGCTTTTTCAGAAGGCAACTGGACTTTCTTGTTTTTTCTTCTTTGAAGACATTTCACTTCTCATCCAAGAAGCTTCTTCAGCTCTGACAGGATAGTGGGGAACAGAAGGATTTATATTCCTTGCTGGCAGCTGGTCATTTGCAACCTTTTAGAGGAACCTTGAAGCACTTGGAAGTTTATCTGTGTCCTCGGGTCACCTGAGTAGTGCTCCTGATTCCTGTAGTCTGCAATTTTCCCTCTGAAATCCATTCCTACTCCCACATCATTCAAAGGGTGTTCATTCCAAATTATATAGCTATATTATCTAGAGATTTTTGCTGGGAAGGTAACAGTGTTCAATGCACCTTTGGCATATTGCCATGCTGGCCACGTGACCATGGAGAATGTCTTCTGACAACGCTGACTCCTCAGCCAAGGAGTGGAGATAAGTACCACACCTTAGAGTCAGACATGACTGGATAGGGAAACCTTAACTTTTATTATTAATTCACCATGAAGCGTATTAGTCTTTTCCTTGCATAGGAAAACTTATTCCTTTATATTTTTGTAACTTGGGAGAACCAATAGTTATATTGAATCTAAAGTCAATTAGGGGCAGGAACAATGTGTTGTTACATGTTTCAAAGGCATTTTTAGAGACTTGTATTTCATTATGCCTCCACTCATTTAATAAGAACCCTGCCAGCCAGGGTCTAAAGGGGGTCTACGGCTCCTAGTCAATAAATAAGAAAATGGCAGAGAAGATAATACAGTGCAAAAGACAACCACACCCAAACAAGCCGGAGGACCAACTGGCTTGATAACTTCATTAATGCAGGAGTTGCGAGGTGTCATTTAAAGACACTCCTTTATGTATGGTGCGGTAAAGGTGAAATGAAAGGGTTAGTTATCATCAAGATTTAGCTGCAATTACTTTATAATTGGGTAAATGCTATACTTTGATACCAATTGTATGCTTTAATCAGTGTACTGTAATCCAGTCATTATAACTTTAAAGAAAGAGCACCTGGGGCTCAAATTAAGATGTTAAGAGTTTGTTTTACGACGTGGTGGTTAAGCTGGTGCATTATATCTTTGAAAGTGGTGGGCTGTTACACTCAGGAGCTGGTGGCATATAGGAGTAATTCCTCTTCCCTGCTGACAGGAAGCATGGTCTGAAGTTGGCCTGCTTTCTCAAAATGAAAACCCTGAGGAGCCCCTCTGTGATGAGAGGTATTCGGTAGCAGCAGGCGGTCCCGTAAGTATCCCGGCCCTATGCCATGGAGCGCTTTAAAGACATTCACCAACACCTTGAAGCGCACCCGGAAGGCCACAGGTAGCCAGTGCAGCCGGCGCAGGATAGGTGTCACTCGGGAGCCACGAGGGGCTCCCTCAATCACCCGCGCAGCTGCATTCTGGACTAACTGTAGCCTCCGGATGCCCCTCAAGGGGAGCCCCATGTAGAGAGCATTGCAGTAGTCCAGTGCAGATCATCACAAGACTGAAGCTTGGTATCTGTGATTTACTGTATGCTACCAATGCCAGATTGTGAGATATGATGTTGATGATGATGGGTTGATGTTAGAAAATTGTCAAAATTTGATTTAATAAACCCAACTATTTATTCTTTTGCACTTCCAAACAAAATCAAATAATTTGGAATTGAAAAAAACAAAAACAAAACAAACAGAAACAAACCTGGGATTCCCAAGAGTTACATTTTTGCACAGAAACAAACTTTTATATAATCCAGGTCTGCTTAAATTGGCAAATTGTTGTTATCTAAATAATCTGTCCCACGGCCAACAAGCATCTTCTACGCAGTAATTAAAGTAACTTCAATGGGTTGTGAAAGGCCTTATTACCTAAATGTATACCTTGATGCAATCCATTTCAGTGTATTTTCTCAAAAAAAATTCAAAAAGGATGATACTCATTTCAGCAATCATTTGATTCACCCATACCCAGCATGCCCTCTTGAACTCTCTCTTCAAAGTTCATTTCAACTTTCCCTTACAGTACTTGTCGACTATCGGTCTCATGCCAGTATTTAACCTTAGATGGTTTACTATCCACTTTGGGCTGCATTCCCAAGCAACCCGACTCCAAGAAGACCCCATCCTGCCATGCTGGAGGCCTCCACCAGCCTCACACCATCCATGGGCTAAGCATTGATTAAAAGGGAGTGGGTCTTCCATATGCCACATTTCCCATGCCCCACCATGGGCGGGGATTCAGTGCTGGGCTCCCGTTACGGAGGGAGTCCTGGCTAGTTTCTTTTCCTCCGCTGATAATCTTAATACAATAACTCACAAGTCTTCCTGTTGGCAAGGCGGCTTGCTGATCTTTTCCCTCCTAGAAACTGCTTGGATCCCACTCCCCATGACTAGAAACTAAGCATAATGAGGGTGTTAAGAGTGGGCAGAAAAATGTATTTATTTTTGTTTTAAGTGGGATGGGGTTAATGGGATGGGAGTTTTTTGTTTCACTCAGACTTGTATCAGCCCAAGATGATGCTTTATTACTTATTTCTCCCATTACCAGATTGATGGGAGAAAGGACCATAATAGGTGATCTTCATAATTATTGTACTGCATTTTCATTCTCTTTGGTTTCATTGTCAATCAGTCAGTTTGATGTCAGGTGGTACCCAAATTGACTAAATCAAATTAAATTCAGATGTATGCAATATGCTTAAGGCTGTACTGATGTGGCCAGAAAAAAGGTGGAAGAATCAAAGCTCAACATCATAAGTTAAAGCAGAGTTAAGTATTCATGACCTGTACTGGTTTTCATACCTGGCACTGAAAACTAGGAAATAGGGGTAAATAGAGACCATCATTTCTGTCATTTGCTCAACGGTTAACAATGTTGAGCTTGTCAGCTGGAAAACTGACAGCCCGGGTTCAAGGCCCAAGTGTCACACAATGGGGTGAGCTCCTGTTCCTTGCCCCTATCGTTTGTTTCTATGTCCCAAAGATGCTTTTTCAGGAGGCAACTGGACTTTTTTGTTTTTTCTTCTTTGAAGACGTTTCACTTCTCATCCAAGAAGCTTCTTCAGCTCTGACAGGATAGTGGGGAACAGAAGGATTTATATTCCTTGCCGGCAGCTGGTCATTTGCAACTTTTTAGAGGAACCTTGAAGCACTTGGAAGTTTATCTGTGTCCTCGGGGTCACTTGAGTAGTGCTCCTGGTTCCTGTAGTCTGCAATTTTTCCCTCTGGAAATCCATTCCTACTCCCACATCATTCAAAGGGTATTCATTCCAAATTATATAGCTATATTATCTAGAGATTTTTTGCTGGGAAGGTAACAGTGTTCAATGCACCTTTGGCATATTGCCATGCTGGCCACGTGACCATGGAGAATGTCTTCTGACAACGCTGACTCCCTCAGCCAAGAAGTGGAGATAAGTACCACACCTTAGAGTCAGACATGACTGGATAGGGAAACCTTAACTTTTTATTATTAATTCACCATGAAGCGTATTAGTCTTTTGCTTGCATAGGAAAACTTATTCCTTTATATTTTTTGTAACTTGGGATAAATAAATAAATAAATAAATAAATAAAATATTGTTATGTATCTGAGGTGGTTATTATCTGTCTTAGATGAGTTCTACCTCTGAAGTGCTGTTCATTCTTTTTGCACTTCCAAACAAAATCAAATAATTTGGAATTGAAAAAAACAAAAACAAAACAAACAGAAACAAACCTGGGATTCCCAAGAGTTACATTTTTGCACAGAAACAAACTTTTATATAATCCAGGTCTGCTTAAATTGGCAAATTGTTGTTATCTAAATAATCTGTCCCACGGCCAACAAGCATCTTCTACGCAGTAATTAAAGTAACTTCAATGGGTTGTGAAAGGCCTTATTACCTAAATGTATACCTTGATGCAATCCATTTCAGTGTATTTTCTCAAAAAAAATTCAAAAAGGATGATACTCATTTCAGCAATCATTTGATTCACCCATACCCAGCATGCCCTCTTGAACTCTCTCTTCAAAGTTCATTTCAACTTTCCCTTACAGTACTTGTCGACTATCGGTCTCATGCCAGTATTTAACCTTAGATGGTTTACTATCCACTTTGGGCTGCATTCCCAAGCAACCCGACTCAAGAAGACCCCATCCTGCCATGCTGGAGGCCTCCACCAGCCTCACACCATCCATGGGCTAAGCATTGATTAAAAGGGAGTGGGTCTTCCATATGCCACATTTCCCATGCCCCACCATGGGCGGGGATTCAGTGCTGGGCTCCCGTTCGGAGGAGTCCTGGCTAGTTTCTTTTCCTCCGCTGATAATCTTAATACAATAACTCACAAGTCTTCCTGTTGGCAAGGCGGCTTGCTGATCTTTTCCCTCCTAGAAACTGCTTGGATCCCACTCCCCATGACTAGAAACTAAGCATAATGAGGGTGTTAAGAGTGGGCAGAAAAATGTATTTATTTTTGTTTTAAGTGGGATGGGGTTAATGGGATGGGAGTTTTTTGTTTCACTCAGACTTGTATCAGCCCAAGATGATGCTTTATTACTTATTTCTCCCATTACCAGATTGATGGGAGAAAGGACCATAATAGGTGATCTTCATAATTATTGTACTGCATTTTCATTCTCTTTGGTTTCATTGTCAATCAGTCAGTTTGATGTCAGGTGGTACCCAAATTGACTAAATCAAATTAAATTCAGATGTATGCAATATGCTTAAGGCTGTACTGATGTGGCCAGAAAAAAGGTGGAAGAATCAAAGCTCAACATCATAAGTTAAAGCAGAGTTAAGTATTCATGACCTGTACTGGTTTTCATACCTGGCACTGAAAACTAGGAAATAGGGGTAAATAGAGACCATCATTTCTGTCATTTGCTCAACGGTTAACAATGTTGAGCTTGTCAGCTGGAAAACTGACAGCCCGGGTTCAAGGCCCAAGTGTCACACAATGGGGTGAGCTCCTGTTCCTTGCCCCTATCGTTTGTTTCTATGTCCCAAAGATGCTTTTTCAGGAGGCAACTGGACTTTTTTGTTTTTTCTTCTTTGAAGACGTTTCACTTCTCATCCAAGAAGCTTCTTCAGCTCTGACAGGATAGTGGGGAACAGAAGGATTTATATTCCTTGCCGGCAGCTGGTCATTTGCAACTTTTTAGAGGAACCTTGAAGCACTTGGAAGTTTATCTGTGTCCTCGGGGTCACTTGAGTAGTGCTCCTGGTTCCTGTAGTCTGCAATTTTTCCCTCTGGAAATCCATTCCTACTCCCACATCATTCAAAGGGTATTCATTCCAAATTATATAGCTATATTATCTAGAGATTTTTTGCTGGGAAGGTAACAGTGTTCAATGCACCTTTGGCATATTGCCATGCTGGCCACGTGACCATGGAGAATGTCTTCTGACAACGCTGACTCCCTCAGCCAAGAAGTGGAGATAAGTACCACACCTTAGAGTCAGACATGACTGGATAGGGAAACCTTAACTTTTTATTATTAATTCACCATGAAGCGTATTAGTCTTTTCCTTGCATAGGAAAACTTATTCCTTTTATATTTCTTTGTAACTTGGGAGAACCAATAGTTATATTGAATCTAAAGTCAATTAGGGGCAGGAACAATGTGTTGTTACATGTTTCAAAGGCATTTTTAGAGACTTGTATTTCATTATGCCTCCACTCATTTAATAAGAACCCTGCCAGCCAGGGTCTAAAGGGGGTCTACGGCTCCTAGTCAATAAATAAGAAAATGGCAGCGAGAAGATAATACAGTGCAAAAGACAACCACAACCAAACAAGCCGGAGGACCAACTGGCTTGATAACTTCATTAATGCAGGAGTTGCGAGGTGTCATTTAAAGACACTCCTTTATGTATGGTGCGGTAAAGGTGAAATGAAAGGGTTAGTTATCATCAAGATTTAGCTGCAATTACTTTATAATTGGGTAAATGCTATACTTTGATACCAATTGTATGCTTTAATCAGTGTACTGTAATCCAGTCATTATAACTTTAAAGAAAGAGCACCTGGGGGCTCAAATTAAGATGTTAAGAGTTTGTTTTACGACATGGTGGTTAAGCTGGTGCATTATATCTTTTGAAAGTGGTGGGCTGTTACACTCAGGAGCTGGTGGCATATAGGAGTAATTCCTCTTCCCTGCTGACAGGAAGCATGGTCTGAAGTTGGCCTGCTTTCTCAAAATGAAAAACTGACAGACTCGCCACATTCACAAGGGGAATGTGATGTTTTTGAGGTTGGCTTTTCTCTAAGATCTGCCGACAGGATTTTACAAGATGAAGGGGACGGGAAGATGCACTCTTTTGGGAAATAAGGTACTGCTACAGGAGATCAGGATCACTGGCTCTAATCTTAAGACAGCCAGGGTTATTGCATTTCCCTGGCACAGCACTTCAGTCCCAATTGCAAATTTTTGTGCAGTGCATAACAAAGTGCAGATCATCACAAGACTGAAGCTTGGTATCTGTGATTTATTTATTTATTTTATTTTTATTTTATTTTATTATTTAAATTTGTATACCGCCCTTCTCCCGAAGGACTCAGGGCGGTTCACAGCCAGGTAAAAATACAATACAATAAATACAAATTAAAATACAATTAAGAAACTTATTAAAATTGGCCAGGATTAAAATTTGAAGCTAAAAAACCCATTAAAACCCATTAAAACACTAACCCAGTCCAGCGCAGATGAATAAGTAGGTTTTAAGCTCGCGGCGAAAGGTTCGGAGGTCCGGAAGTTGACGAAGTCCTGGGGGGAGTTCGTTCCAGAGGTGAGCCCCCACAGAGAAGGCCCTTCCTGGGCGGCCAGAGACACTGTCGCTACCGACGGCACCCTGAGGAGCCCTCTCTGTGAGGCGCACGGGTCGGTGAGAGGTATTCGGTAGCAGCAGGCGGTCCCGTAAGTATCCCGGCCCTATGCCATGGAGCGCTTTAAAGACATTCACCAACACCTTGAAGCGCACCCGGAAGGCCACAGGTAGCCAGTGCAGCCGGCGCAGGATAGGTGTCACTCGGGAGCCACGAGGGGCTCCCTCAATCACCCGCGCAGCTGCATTCTGGACTAACTGTAGCCTCCGGATGCCCCTCAAGGGGAGCCCCATGTAGAGAGCATTGCAGTAGTCCAGACGAGACGTCACAAGGGCGTGAGTGACTGTGCACAAGGCTTGCATGCATTTATTGTATGCTACCAATGCCAGATTGTGAAATATGATGTTGATGATGATGGGTTGATGTTAGAAAATTGTCAAAATTTGATTTAATAAACCCAACTATTTATGCTTTATTATTTTTTTTAAAAAAAATCAACCCCTTGACTATGATGTTGTGAGTCAAGTAAATCATGCCAATCTCACTACCCATGATTGGGCCACGGTAACTTGGATTATTATATTTTCACTGCTGCCCATCTCTCTGGATGAAAACAAATCATTGATTGAAACATTTTCTGTGGTCAACTCTTTTTATCACTCCACATCATACAGACAGATGAATGGCAAACAGGGTTTGTTGACGGAGATAAGCTGTAATTAGTATTCGTAATAAAATTCAGGCAATATGGAAGCGCTAATTTTTCTATGTTTTTAAAACAAACAACCCAATTGATTGCTCCCTGGCCAACTTTTCTTCTAAAATCATGCCTCACTAGTGCCTGGTCATTTATTTTAATATTTATTTATACTCAAATAGAGGAAATTGTAAGAGATGCAGTGACTCAGTGGCTAAGATGCTGAGCTTGTCGATCAGCAGTTCAGCAGTTCAGCGGTTCGAATCCCTAGTGCCGCGTAATGGAGTGAGCTCCCGTTACTTGTCCCAACTTCTGCCAACCTAGCAGTTTGAAAGCATGTAAAAAATGCAAGTAGAAAAATAGGGACCAGCTTTGGTGGGAAGGTAATAGCTCTCTGTGTGCCTTTGGCATTTAGTTATGCCGGCCACATGACCATGGAGACATCTTTGGACAGCACTGGCTCTTCAGCTTAGAAACAGAGATAAGCACCACCCCCTAAACCAGGAACAATAAGCACACATGTGCAGAGAAACCTTTACCTTTACCTATAAAAAATTAGAAAACAGGAAAAAATAATAAATATACCAATCACACTAGGTTCTATCACTGGAATAACATAAAATTCTATAAATGGTCTCCTTAAACAACTATGCTTTAACTGCTTTTTGGAATCATATTAGAGAGGGAGTGTCCCAATGTCCAAGGGTGGGTTCTTTTGCAGGAAAGATGATGGAGGTTAAAGTGTTTTCTATATTTGTGCAAATCAGTGTTTTCAAACTTAACAACTTTAAGATGAGTTGTCAAATTCTTATAGTCATAGACCAATGACATGTTGACATTACTCATCTGTAAGAACATTCTGGTCTCATTCTAGATAGTAGAATGAGAATAATGAGTAGAATAGTGTCCTTCCCTTCTTGTTCTTCAGTTGTGATTAGATGAGAACTTCCTATCGGAGTTGTGTTTTCTTAACCCAACTGAAGGACAACAAGGAATTTCACTAACTTTGTCATTAAAATCAGGAGCTAATTTCTAGTTCTTTAGGAGAGTTTTTGGAGGTTTGAAGAAATGAGATGAGTCAAAGAGTAAAAACAAATCAGCAAACAAACTTGTTCAAATAGACCATAATGTGCGCCATTCTTATTACTAAGGGATAGGGCTGATCTTACTTCCTGTGTTGATGGGTTTTCTCCTTTTATAATTAGGGCTTTATAATTCCTATAGAAGAGAATATTATGTAGTTCAAGGATGAACTGTGAAGTTATTGGTGCTTTCTGAGTTTGTTTGTTTGCTTTTAGACATTTCATTACCCAAACTAGATAACACCATCAGGGCCAGTAAGGAGTGGGGTTTGCTCTCAGTTTATACTCTACTGCAGGGGTCTCCAACTTTGGTCCCTTTAAGACTTGTGGACTTCAACTCCCAGAGTCCCTCAGCCAGCAAAGCCACAAGTCTTAAAGGGACCAAGGTTGGAGACCTCTGCTCTACTGTCTTGCCCTGCCAGTGTTGGTGGGGTGTGACCTTAGAGGTTCTGTGGTTGGGCTGTTTACTGTTAGTTTGTTTGGTAGTTTCTTGGTATTGTTTATTTGATTGTTGAATTGATGTTAATCTTGGAGTTAATCTATGCTCATCTGCATGCTGATTACTGGTGGGAAGGTATTTTAGTCTTTTTGTTCTCTTTTTGGCTTGTTGATTGTCTCTTCTGCATAGCATATAGATACTGTTGACATCCATGTGCCTATTGATGGCGAACTTGTCACTGGATAACGAAATATTGGTTTGTTTGCACTTAATTGCCTTCCAGTATTGGTAGCCAGTATTTCATAACTCTACTACTAAAGTTACCGCCCCCCAACCCACCCACCCCAATCATCCTTACAAAGCTGTAAGATTATAGTTCTAATTCTGAAATGACAGATTTCTGGATAATTGTACCTTGAATATGGAACATTTTGATTGTCAGTGAAACAAATTTCAATGATGACTGAGTAACTCTAAAGGGGAGAGGGAAAAGAGGAGGAGGGTAACAGGGTGAGGAGGAGGAGGAGGAGGAGAATTGTCCCTGTGATTGTTTGCTAGAGAATCCATCATTTGGCTGTATTGATTGGTGCCTACCATAGGTACTCCAGGGTCCTCAGAAGTGTTTATGATATTTTACGCCACATTAACTGTTGAGATGATATGCTATGACAGCTCTGGGAAAAAAATGTATCTCTGAGTTCTAAATTGCTCCAATTATCCCTTTAGCATAACAGTTGCCTTCCGAGGGTCAGAGTCTAACATTCTAAGAAAGGACTGGGGGAGGAGGAGAGAAAGTCAATTTTTCTCAACCTCTCATCATCTCTCCTTCCTCCTCCCTCCCAGGCTCATCCCTGCTTTCCTTCACTGTAGCTTTTTATAAGCCTTAACATATGGCCTTTGTTTCGATAGGCCTTAAAATTGCATCAAGGTCATTTTTAATAATTGTCAATAGTCCCAGGACAGGGGTCAGATTTATCGACAACTTTGATGAAGGGTTTAGGGAGTGGTAAGTAGCGCAGAGCCCCTTGCCTGAGAGAAGCTGATCCACTGAGAAACAGATCATTATTGATATTAGTAAATTGGTATTGATAGAAATTTGATGAGTATTGCGCATCCAGATCGCTGCAAGTATGCTAATGTCCGCAGATGCCTTCAGCTCAGGTTGTTGCAGAAAATCATCTATTGACAGCTCCACACACTCCACCCCCTGCTGCCTTCTTTCTTTGAAACAGAACAGCCCAGAAAGGAAAGGCAGAAAGTGAGAAGCTCATTTAAGTAGCCATTCTTGGCTATAAAGTACAACTTGCCAATGGCATGTCTTATAGTTTACTTATGGTCAATGTTATTTCAATGGCTAATAGAAATTTTGTACTAGTTTGCAGATGAATAATAAATAATGGATGTACTGAAAATAACTATGAATAAATACCAGGAAAAAAATGATAATATCAAACTGTTTTTAGACTTGATCTATTTTCAGATCTGAAAATAGTAGACATTCTTGCTGGTATTCTCAGTTTTGAAAGTGATTCAAAGAAGCAATATTTTTTCCTTGGAGATTTATCTTTTGTTTATTTTTAAAAAATGCAATCCCTTCAAGGATTGTCCCTGTCTTTGATTCATTAAATGGGAAAAATAGTTTTGTTTTGTTTGTTTTTTTAAAAAATACCTGCTGTCCCTAATCTGGTTCACAATGGTTACAGTGCAGCTCAGCTATTTTTGATTACCTTCATCCTGACAGTCAATTCTTCAGAATTTCCTTAGAGGCTTCCAGCAACATAACCACACACGTCTTAGAGATAAGTGGAGCAGTCTAATAAATTGTGTAAGGAGGGAAAGGGGAATCCCAAAAACACATCTGAATACTCTTTCAGCTACTTTGACAAGAATGACCAGATGTCCCTCAAGGAAAATTGCAAACTCTTAATTCAATTCAATCACACCTTCTCAAAAATATCTTCTATGCTCCTATTTTTTGTTTATCAGTATGCCTTCTACTTGATGTAGGAGCATGGTGGCTCATGTGGTTAAGACGCTGGGTTGGAGATTAGCAAGCCCGTATTCAGGAACCAAGTGCTGCCATGGGGCAAGGTGAGCTCCCAACCTTCACTTCAGCTCCTGCCAGAGGCATGAAAAGAGCCCCAACTGGGCATTCCCCAGGCAACTGTGATGTCACCGGTTAATCCTTTCAACCCAGAAGAGCCTCAGTGCTTCTGACAAGAGTGTGATGCAAGCTTCTACTTGATTAGAAAACAGGAATTTCTCACAAGAACAAATAAACTGTGATTTCCCCCCCCCATCCCATTCTTCTCAAATCTCTACTGGCCAATTGGGCACCATCCCCATGATCCTGCTCTCCATCAAAATGCTACAATAGAAGTAACTGATTTGGTTGGGGTTATTCAAAATTGATTTAAAAATGTTAATTACTAAATACCTTTGTCAACTCTATTAGAAAGATATTTTACAAGATGTGCTAAAGGTTTCCCTGACCCAAGGAAACCCTTTTTAGTTTGTGGGTGCCATGGGACTGCCATTTATACTGGAATGATGTTACAGAACTATCATCTTCCACAGATGTTTAGAAAAATAAGTTATAACCATGTGTGCTCTGGTTTTAAGTTTTCAATTGCTCTAATTTGAGTTGGATTTTGGCTTTCTATAAAGTCAAGTCTCAGTTGTTGATGTTGCCATTCCATTAATTGTTTTATCAACACATGATTGACAGAGTGATCCTATGCATGTCCACTTATAAGGTGTCTTATAAGTTTGTATAGCCTAGAACATGCAATACTTGAAAATGCTGAGTCCTGCTCCTGTGTAATTGTTAAGATTAAATTTAAAATTTTTTATCTATTAAAGTTGCTATTCAGTTAGTTAAACTGAATTTAAGAGATTAATTTTTTCTGTAAAAGAAAACATTATCTGATATAATTCCAATAGTTGAAAACTGAAAACTGTTTGCATATGAAGTTTGTGACTTCTGTGAGAAACTTTGCTTTCAGGAATCTTCTATAACTAAGTTCCTTTGCAAAATTCTATTTTTTTATTGTTGTTGTAAGCAGCTCAGAGTCACCTTGAATTGTGAGAATTTTATAAATAAATAAAATAAAAAATAAACTGTACAACTTAAATACACAAAATACTAATAAATAAGTACTAAAATACTCTTAGTGGGGCAGAAACATTTAAAATTGGACACTGTTTGAAACTTGTTAATCTCCTCATGACTTTATTGCAGCCTACTGATTTTGTAAAATCTATAGCAACTGAGGTAAAAAAGAATCAAAGGACTTGAAAACCTGGAAACTCTTAGTCAGTAGTTCACTAAATGATAGTTAATGTATCCTATAGATCAGGGGTGTCAGGCATCACATGCTGGCTCTGCCCCCACCCGGTTTAGCAAAGGGGAAAATAAGTCTCAATATGTCACATGTGACAACATGAGTTTGACACCCCTGCTATAGATGGAGCCTGGCTTTACTTGGTAGTGCAACTCGAAGCTTTGAATATTGGTAATATTTGCTCTTCCATGCAAAATTTGCTTTGAAGGCTTCCATTTCATGTTTTGCCCATGCTTATAATAAGTCATTATTCCCTCATCATCAGTTGCATCTACATATGTGCCATGTTACAAAACTGGAAACCTTTTTTTTAAAGTGTACCAATACATACTAATGTTAAAACACCTACTTTAAAGTGAAAATTGAATTAGAGTAAATTTTATGAACATGGAGTAATGGTAATCAACCGTAAAGTATTGACTATGAAAACAAACAATGCCTTTCTTTTCATTACTGAAAAGAATAAAATTAAAAGGAGAAATTTTAAGAGATTGCAGAAAGATCAAAAATATTTGCTTAGATATCTATGTTCAAAAGTTTGACAGAAATTTGGAATAATAAAGAGATTACGAATGAAGGCAACAGGAGTGCCAGTTTTCAGTTGTTGTCAATCAATAGGATTGCAAATTTACCACCAATTTATCTGGTACTTAGGAGCCAAGGCCCTGGCAGCATTAGGAAACAATAGTCAATTATCATTTGTTTGACTAGAAAAGCAATTATGTTTTTAATATGCTTATATTCATCCCTTCATCATCTCCTGGATAATGACTCATTAGAGGCAAGAATATTACATACAGCACTGCAGCTTCTAGGTTCTGTGCATATTATCATTGCATCAGTTGAGTGTAAACACCTGGCAGTTTAGAAAACTTAGCTAGTCAGCACTATCTGTTTCAGCTGATTCTGTGTTGGCTAACAGAGAACTGGATTCCCCTCCTTTCTTTATCCAGCAATCCTGCTCTTACAAGTCTGATGTTTATGACCTTTACATTAATCCCAGGAATATAAGACACAAATGAAGATCTCCAAGTTCTCAGTAGAGCTCTCTGGTAAAGAGGTTCCACAGTGCTGCAGCAGAATAAACAGCTTAACTTAAGTGTGAGAAACTTTGCTTTCAGGAATCTTCTATAACTAAGTTCCTTTGCAAAATTCTTTTTTTAGCAAAGGGGAAAATAAGTCTCAATATGTCACATGTGACAACATGAGTTTGACACCCCTGCTATAGATGGAGCCTGGCTTTACTTGGTAGTGCAACTCGAAGCTTTGAATATTGGTAATATTTGCTCTTCCATGCAAAATTTGCTTTGAAGGCTTCCATTTCATGTTTTGCCCATGCTTATAATAAGTCATTATTCCCTCATCATCAGTTGCATCTACATACATGCCATGTTACAAAACTGGAAACCTTTTTTTTAAAGTGTACCAATACATACTAATGTTAAAACACTTATTTTAAAGTGAAAATTGAATTAGAGTAAATTTTATGAACATGGAGTAATGGTAATCAACCGTAAAGTATTGACTATGAAAACAAACAATGCCTTTCTTTTCATTACTGGAAACAATAGTCAATTATGCTTTTGTTTGACTAGAAAAGCAATTATGTTTTTAATATGCTTATATTCATCCCTTCATCATCTCCTGGATAATGACTCATTAGAGGCAAGAATATTACATACAGCACTGCAGCTTTTAGGTTCTGTGCATATTATCATTGCATTAGTTGAGTATAAATACCTGGCAGTTTAGAAAACTTAGCTAGTCAGCAGTGATTCAGCTGATTCTGGGTTGGCCAATAGAGAACTGGATTCCCCTCCTTTCTTTATCCAGCAATCCTGCTCTTACAAGTCTGATGTTTGTGACCTTTACATTAATCCCAGGAATATAAGACACAAATGAAGATCTCCCAAGTTCTCAGTAGAGCTCTCTGGTAAAGAGGTTCCACAGTGCTGCAGCAGAATAAACAGCTTAACTTAAGTGTGAGAAACTGAAAATGAACCACACTTTGTTATGCATATGCAGACAAGTGCACGGATCCTTGGCACACACCACCAAAAAATAAAAAATAAAAATCCTAGAACTATCTATATCTACCAACTCAGACAGGTAACACCTGATTGTAGCTGAAGATTATTATTATTTTTCTCCAAATACAAGAGCCAGCTTCATGTTGGATTCCATCAAGGATGTAAGAAGTCATGATGAACGTTTGTACTTCACGTTTCCTGAATCATAAAGCATGCAACATTTTATTTTATTTATTTATTTATTTATTTATTTTGTCACAACAATATATGTAACTATCATACAGAAAGGTTATATAGTATATAAAGGTATAGAAGAAAAGAAAAACAATAGGACAGGAACGGTAGGCACGTTTGTGCGCTTATGCACGCCCCTTATGGTCCTCTTAGGAATGGGGTGAGGTCAATAGTAGAAAGTTTTTGGTTAAAGCTTTTAGGATTATGAGAAGAGACCACAGAGTCAGGTAAAGTATTCCAAGCACTGATGATTCTGTTACAGAAGTCATATTTTCTGCAATCTAGATTAAAGCGGTTGACATTAAGTTTAAATCTATTGGTTGCTCTTGTATTATTGCAATTAAAGCTGAAGTAGTCTTTGACAGGAAGGACATTACAATAGATGATTCTATGAGTTAAACTTAGGTCTTGTCAAAGGCGACGGAGTTCCAAGTTTTCCAAGCCCAGGATTTCAAGTCTAGTGGGATAAGGTATTTTGTTGTTTTCAGAGGAATGGAGAACTCTTCTTGTAAAATATTTCACGTTCAATTGTATTGATGTCAGAAATATGGTGAGGGTTCCAAACATCTACAAAGGAAGGGGAGGGGTTGGAAGCAGGGAAAAGGAAGGTAGATAGTCAGCTTTCTATACATAATAATAGCCAAGGGAAGCATTTAGGGAAGCTCTTTGTGGTAGTACAGTGCCCCTGAATAGGCCTTGTTCATTATTCATTATTGCAAGATCTCACAGGGAAGAGTAGCCCTCTGATCTCACATGGACTGGATAGCTGGAAATCCCAGAACTTAATTTAGAATTGAGAATTGGAAGGCACCTTGGAGGTCTTTTAGTCCAACCCCCTGCTCAAGCAGGAGACCCTATATTATTTCAGACAAGTGACTGTCCAGTCTCTTAAAAACCTCCAGTGATAGAGCAGACACAACTTCTGAAGGCAAGTTGTCCTACTGGTTAATTGTTCTCACTGTTAGGATGTTTCTCCTTAATATACGTATTACTTTTTTCCTCCACGGTGTTCAGCCTGCTTTATTTTGCAAGAATCATCAGGAAAGGAGATAAACCAAGAATTTAGAGCTATAAAATAGTGAAAATTATAATAGTTATTTTCACTATTATAACTGTCCCAGTTTTAAGGAATAATAGACCATCCTACTCAGGATGTTGTGCAAATATGTGAGGACCACTCAAAACCACCATTATAAATGATGATCTGGATTAGACAACATGACCTCTTTGTAGACTTCAAACCAGTGAATTCTCATGATGTCAGTCTAAAATCATATTCAGTTAATAATGTTTATATGCCTATCAGTGAATTTACAATTGTTTGAAATAAGGACATCAGTTAGCAGAAAGCTTATTTCAGGTCCTTTTGCTTTTCTTTTGATTGTAACTTTTATTTATATGAAATATTTTCAAATGAAGAAACATGACTACATTGTCAGAACTAAGTCAAATAATTTATGTTGCTTTAGCATGATTTTTTTAAACTAAAGGCATAAAACTAATGGGTCTCCTGATGTTCTCACGAAAAGCACTACACACATAATAAATGCCACAGCTCTGCATTTTACAGCCCCAGATGTTTCTTTGGAAACAAATGTTGCCCTTGCTTAACATGACTGTTTTCCCTAAGCTGTTTATAAGAGGGCCGTGTTTAAAGCGTAGTAAAGAATCATCAAATTTCACATACCTTTTTTTTATGCACGCACATCCCAATAAATGACAAATTGAACAATGTCACACTTCAGAATTAAAACACTGCTTGTGAGAGAGAGAAAGAGAGAGGAACTGAGAGAGACGGTGATGATTCATCCCTTCAAAGGAACAGAAAGTGGCATTTTTTTCAGCTGCAAATACTTTATGATTGTCTTGCAGAACTGTTTGGAGCAAACAGGAATGACAGGAGGATGAGGAGAAAAAGGAAAGGGAATCACTTAGATCTCTTGGTTTTGTTTATTTGGACTTTTATGCAAGCAATAAAACATTTCTCTTTTCATATAGTAAACATGTTAAGTCAAACTATGTTTTCATAAGATAGCTCATATTGAGTCACTTGTAATGATTATTACATGCTTCCCTACAGCACGTAAAATGCTGCAGAAACAGCATTTACATTCTAGTATAAGTGGGATGCAAAGAGTTATTGCTTATTTATGAAGGATGTACAATGGAATACATCCACATTTGAAAACAATGTGATTTCAATGTATGTAGGGGTGGATCAATTAAAATGCCTCACAGTATCATGCTCACAAACCTTACGTACCCATCAAGGAAGCTTTTCTCTCCCTTTTTCTTTCTTTCTTTCTTTCTTTTTTTTTAGCAAAGGAAGTTGCATTTTCCAAAGAGAAAAGAATAATCAGGTAACCGCAAAGATGAAATGCAATTAAGATTTTAACTATACTGTTATGGCATAGCGCCGCCATGAACAGCCTGAACAAAAAGCTTCAACACTCTTCATTAGTTGTTTGCCATTGTGATACAGTCTGCACTGCTTTTGTTTGACTAGAAAAGCAATTATGTTTTTAATATGCTTATATTCATCCCTTCAAAGGAACAGAAAGTGGCATTTTTTTCAGCTGCAAATACTTTATGATTGTCTTGCAGAACTGTTTGGAGCAAACAGGAATGACAGGAGGATGAGGAGAAAAAGGAAAGGGAATCACTTAGATCTCTTGGTTTTGTTTATTTGGACTTTTATGCAAGCAGGGCAGCCTTACAGTGGACGACTGTGGGAAAAGCATCTCTTATTTTTGCAACGGGGGAATGGTTAATCACTTGCTTGCTTCCAGTAGCAGAGGCATGCCTATTAATTTTCCACCATATGTTACCAAATTAAAGCGTCCATCATGGTTTCAGTTATTGTAGCTGCTCTAGTCCCATGGCTGTGCTCTGTGGACTCAGGGTGGCTGTACTCGCTCTCAAGAGAAATGCAGAGAGAGAGGGAGGGAGGGAGGAAGGGAGGGGGAGAGAGGGAGAGAGAGAGAGAGAGAGAGAGAATCTGGTTTCCTTTAAACCGTGGTCTGTTTTGGTGGGCTTCCTTTCCTGAATTGGAGAACCTAACCTGCGGAAGGAAGGAAATCCCAAAAATTAAAAAAATAAATTTTAAAAATGGCAAGGATGTTTCTGCCTTCTGGAAAACGACTCCCTCAACATGCCAGATTCCTCTGGTACATTTTGCAGGGGTGGGTGGGTTGCAAAGCTTTTTTTTTTTTAAATCATAGTTATACTCTTTTGAAAATCCCAGGAGCAGGATGTGATTCTTCTGGAAACAGCATTTCTCTCCCCACCCCAACAACTGCCCAAAGGAAAATGTTCATTCCATTGCAAACAGAAACAGAGCGGAAGAAATTCTGTGGGGATGATAATATGTATACTTGACACATGTATAAGCCCCAAGCTTCTCTGACTGCTGATTTTCTAATGAAGATATTGGCATGCTGTTAAGAGAAATATGCAGTTCATGCTTAACTAATCATGATAAGCATATGCTGCAACCCGATCTGTCTGATTGCTAAATTTCTAATGATGATATTGATGTTATATTGACAGCCTGCTAAGGCAATCTGGCAGGAAGGAAATAGGTAAACAGTATAGAAAGCACCCCAATTGTGCCTGTTTGCTAGATTCTTAATAATGATGTTAATTTTCAGTGAAGAAAGCCAGCACTGATGATTCTGTTACAGAAGTCATATTTTCTGCAATCTAGATTAAAGCGGTTGACATTAAGTTTAAATCTATTGGTTGCTCTTGTATTATTGCAATTAAAGCTGAAGTAGTCTTTGACAGGAAGGACATTACAATAGATGATTCTATGAGTTAAACTTAGGTCTTGTCAAAGGCGACGGAGTTCCAAGTTTTCCAAGCCCAGGATTTCAAGTCTAGTGGGATAAGGTATTTTGTTGTTTACAGAGGAATGGAGAACTCTTCTTGTAAAATATTTCTGGACACGTTCAATTGTATTGATGTCAGAGATATGGCGAGGGTTCCAAATATCTACAAAGGAAGGGGAGGGGTTGGAAGCAGGGAAAAGGAAGGTAGATAATCAGCTATTATACATAATAATAGCCAAGGTAAGCATTTAGGGAAGCTCTTTGTGGTAGTACAGTGCCCCTGAATAGGCCTTGTTCATTATTCATTATTGCAAGATCTCACAGGGAAGAGTAGCCCTCTGATCTCACATGGACTGGATAGCTGGAAATCCCAGAACTTAATTTAGAATTGAGAATTGGAAGGCACCTTGGAAGTCTTTTAGTCCAACCCCCTGCTCAAGCAGGAGACCCTATATTATTTCAGACAAGTGACTATCCAGTCTCTTAATAACCTCCAGTGATAGAGCAGACACAACTTCTGAAGGCAAGTTGTCCTACTGGTTAATTGTTCTCACTGATAGGATGTTTCTCCTTAATTCCAGGTTGCTTCTCTCCTTGATTACTTTCCATCCATTGTTTCTTGTCCTGCCTTCTGTACTTTGGAAAATAGGTTGACCCCCACTTCTTTGTGGCAGCCCCTCAAATACTGGAATACTGCTATCATGTCACCCCTTTTTTCTGGACTAGCCATACTCGGTTCCTGCAACCATTCTTCATATGTTTTAGAACACATGAAGGAGACTTATCTTAGGGACAACCAGGTTCATTGTACTGGAGTTAATACCCCATCTTGCCCAGAAGATGGTACATGGAGACTATTAAGAATTTGATCAAGGATGCCACAGCTCTGCATTTTACAGCCCCAGATGTTTCTTTGGAAACAAATGTTGCCCTTGCTTAACATGACTGTTTTCCCTAAGCTGTTTATAAGAGGGCCGTGTTTAAAGCATAGTAAAGAATCATCAAATTTCACATACCTTTTTTTTATGCACGCACATCCCAATAAATGACAAATTGAACAATGTCACACTTGAGAATTAAAACACTGCTTGTGAGAGAGAGAAAGAGAGAGGAACAGAGAGAGACGGTGATGATTCATCCCTTCAAAGGAACAGAAAGTGGCATTTTTTTCAGCTGCAAATACCTTATGATTGTCTTGCAGAACTGTTTGGAGCAAACAGGAATGACAGGAGGATGAGGAGAAAAAGGAAAGGGAATCACTTAGATCTCTTGGTTTTGTATATTTGGACTTTTATGCAAGCAGGGCAGCCTTACAGTGGACGACTGTGGGAAAAGCATCTCTTATTTTTGCAACAGGGGAATGGTTAATCACTTCCTTGCTTCCAGTAGCAGAGGCATGCCTATTAATTTTCCACCATATGTTACCAAATTAAAGCGTCCATCATGGTTTCAGTTATTGTAGCTGCTCTAGTCCCATGGCTGTGCTCTGTGGACTCAGGGTGGCTGTACTCGCTCTCAAGAGAAATGCAGAGAGAGAGGGAGGGAGGGAGGAAGGGAGGGGGAGAGAGGGAGAGAGAGAGAGAGAGAGAATCTGGTTTCCTTTAAACCGTGGTCTGTTTTGGTGGGCTTCCTTTCCTGAATTGGAGAACCTAACCTGCGGAAGGAAGGAAATCCCAAAAATTAAAAAAAAATTTTTTTAAAATGGCAAGGATGTTTCTGCCTTCTGGAAAACGACTCCCTCAACATGCCAGATTCCTCTGGTACATTTTGCAGGGGTGGGTGGGTTGCAAAGCTTTTTTTTTTTTAAATCATAGTTACTCTTTTGAAAATCCCAGGAGCAGGATGTGATTCTTCTGGAAACAGCATTTCTCTCTCCACCCCACCCCCCACCCCCACCCCAACAACTGCCCAAAGGAAAATGTTCATTCCATTGCAAACAGAAACAGAGCGGAAGAAATTCTGTGGGGATGATAATATGTATACTTGACACATGTATAAGCCCCAAGCTTCTCTGACTGCTGATTTTCTAATGAAGATATTGGCATGCTGTTAAGAGAAATATGCAGTTCATGCTTAACTAATCATGATAAGCATATGCTGCAACCCGATCTGTCTGATTGCTAAATTTCTAATGATGATATTGATGTTATATTGACAGCCTGCTAAGGCAATCTGGCAGGAAGGAAATAGGTAAACAGTATAGAAAGCACCCCAATTGTGCCTGTTTGCTAGATTCTTAATAATGATGTTAATTTTCAGTGAAGAAAGCCAGCACTGATGAACAAGGCTTTCACTAACAATTGTTCAACTTGTCTTCGCCTGGGGGTGAAAAAAATCGTGCAAGGTATGAACTCAATCGAAGAGCACATGGGTAACTGACTTGAGATGGGATGGTTTTCATGAGAGATTTGCTTGGGACGTTCTTTTCAATAAGTAATGTAAATTATGCATTATGTGATCTGTGATTGTTGAATTCTCAAGTGATAAGTATTTGGCTCCCCCATTGACTTTGCTTGTCAAGAGGTAACAAAAGATGACCCTGGGGCACTGTAACAGTCATAAATATGAACCAGTTGTCAAACATCCGAATGTAAATTAAATGACCATGAGGATGCTACAACGGTCATAAGTGTAAAAAAATGGCCACAATTCACTTTTTTCAGTGCCGTTTTAACTTCAAATGGTCACTAAATGAACAGAAGTGCCCAAGGTGACACTCGGGGCCACGTGCCTCATGGAAGTTTGCTGTCAAATTTTAAGTGACCCAAAGGAGAAATTCAGAAATTTGGCTATTGTCCTGGCTCCTCTGACATGACCAACATGATGTGTACTTATCTTTTTTTGATATTTTGTAGAACATGTGCTCATTTATCTCTCTAAAATATATCTTACATAGATAGTCCTGGACTTAAAACCGCAGCTGAGCCAAGAATTTATGTTGTTAAGTGAGAAATTTGCTAAGTGAGTTTTGCCCCATTTTACAATGTTTCTCGCCACATTTGTTAAGTGAGTTTTGCCCCATTTTACAATGTTTCTCGCCACATTTGTTAAGTGAGAAATTTGCTAAGTGAGTTTTGCCCCATTTTACAATGTTTCTCGCCACATTTGTTAAGTGAGAAATTTGCTAAGTGAGTTTTGCCCCATTTTACAATGTTTCTCGCCACATTTGTTAAGTGAGAAATTTGCTAAGTGAGTTTTGCCCCATTTTACAATGTTTCTCGCCACATTTGTTAAGTGAGAAATTTGTTAAGTGAGTTTTGCCCCATTTTACAATGTTTCTCGCCACATTTGTTAAGTGAATCACTGGAGTTGTTAAATTAGTAACATAATTGTTAAGTGAGAAATTTGCTAAGTGAGTTTTGCCCCATTTTACAATGTTTCTCGCCACATTTGTTAAGTGAATCACTGGAGTTGTTAAATTAGTAACATAATTGTTAAGTGAGAAATTTGTTAAGTGAGTTTTGCCCCATTTTACAATGTTTCTCGCCACATTTGTTAAGTGAATCACTGGAGTTGTTAAATTAGTAACATAATTGTTAAGTGAATCACTGGAGTTGTTAAATTAGTAACATAATTGTTAAGTGAATTTGGCTTCCCCATTGACTTTGCTTGTCAAGAGGTAACAAAAGATGACCCTGGGGCACTGTAACAGTCATAAATATGAACCAGTTGTCAAACATCCGAATGTAAATTAAATGACCATGAGGATGCTACAACGGTCATAAGTGTAAAAAAATGGCCACAATTCACTTTTTTCAGTGCCGTTTTAACTTCAAATGGTCACTAAATGAACTGTTATAAGTTTGAGGACTAACTGTAATTTTTCTTTTTTTCCTGAGAAAAGAAAAGGCCCAGCAATACATGATCATGCAGTAAAAAGATCTCTAGTACAAAGTATTAACAGTGGCAGTCATTAATGGCCTATCTTATCATTTTGCTTATTACAAAAATATTATTTATGAGTTCTTCCTGCAGAAAAGATTCATGATGATGAAAAAAGGGCAGCAATATACCAAACAAAGTCATTTCATTTTTTCCTCCCATATTATCTAGGGCTTACTTCAGTTCCTTGAAATCTTCATTTCTCAGCTAAAGGGGGAAAAATGGCATCCTGGCTGGCCAATTTAGAGTAAAATTCTTTTGCTTCCCTGGATCAGAGTAGGTAGAGAGAAAGCGAAGACACGATCATCGCTGTTGGATCAGAAAAAGGCAAAAAGACAATTCACTGTTTGAAGTCATCTGGTTGAAGTCCACTTTTAATATAACAAATTGCTTTAAAGAACAAGAGAGAGCAACGTCTTTGATGCTAGGGCCAACGACACTTATGATCTAAACAACATAATGAGTCTTCCTTTATAGTCATAAAAAGCAATCATAACCTGTTGGGATTTGAGGAAAATGTATAGCAAGGTATATAAGTTCATCAAGGTTTATAAAGAATAGAAGGTGTATAAGGAATATATCAGAACCAACCTAAATGACCAGTTTTTCAAAAACTCCAAAACAAGTATTCCATCTGTGCCTGTCTGTGTGTGTATGTGTGTGTGTGTCTTTCCCACTCCCTCCCTTCCTCCTTCACTTCCTCCCTGCCCATCCATCCTCTATCCAGCCACTTGTTCTGGAGTACTCTGTCTGTCTGTCTCTCTCTGTCTGTCTGTCTTTCAGAGGGAGAGAGAGAGGGAGGGAGAGAGAGGGGAAGGGAGGGAAGAGGGAGGGAGAGCGAGAGTGAGAGCGAGAGCGAGAGAGAGAGAGAGAGAGAAGCAGACACAAAGAAAAAGAAAAGTCCAAAATTTAAGGGTCCTTGAGTGGCTCAGACTGCTAAGACAGTCCGTTATTAACAGCAGCTGCTTGCAATTACTGCAGGTTCAAGTCCCACCAGGCCCAAGGTTGACTCAGCCTTCCATCCTTTATAAGTAGGTAAAATGAGGACCCAGATTGTTGGGGGCAATAAAAGTTGACATTGTATATAATATACAAAAGGATGAAGACTATTGCTTGACATAGTGTAAGCCGCCCTGAGTCTTCGGAGAAGGGCGGGATATAAATGCAAATAAAAAAAAAGGCAGATTTTTTTTCATCAGCAAGCTTTGCAGTGGTTGGCTGTGGAAGAAATTAGGTCTTATTCTAATTTCATGCTGCATATAATCTGCCTAGTTATATTTTAGAAAATTAACACAGTATTTTTTTGATTCTCTCTTTCTTTCTTTCCTCTTTTGTGGTTGCATTTCTTTTTCTGAGAGATTTTTAACTAGCCTTACTAGGGACTAAAGCGGCCCAATTTATGGAAAGGGTGTTTCCCTATAAGTAAATTAATGGTCTGGTCTTCCCTTAGATAAAAAACAGTATTGCAACATAAATCTTTTCAGCTCAGTCTGTCTCCAAATAATAAGATGCATCTGTGCATTTATTATCCCTGAACAAGAAAATACCTGTTGTGTTTTGCAGAATCAAAAGAAAATATCCCTCCGGTTCCTTGATAGCTTTATCATCTAAAATCTTTTAGAAAGCCTCTACTCATGTCTTCTTCAATCCTACAATTTCCATTTTGACGTGCCTTTCAGACAGCTCTCTTATTAACACGGCTATAGGGAATTGGATGATTGATAAAATTGAACAGGAAAATTGATACAAAAAATCATTTCAACTTGTACTATTGGTTAATACTGTAGAGCAAGTATTTGTTTTGACCTTTGCAGAAGAATCGCCACAGACTATAAAGTGTTCTTATTTAAGTGTGAAATTTCAACCTTGCTCTTACCATGACAACCATAGGCCCTCTCAAGTCCCTGGCCCAGTGTAGGTGGCAAGTCATATTATGGATATTGGTTTGTGACTCAGCATCAAAAAACCCATTCTGAATTGGGGAGGGGAAGTCTCTGTAATCTTTGACATAGTTGGCTGACTTCCTAATAAGGCTTAGCTTGGTGGATGTATACCCTAAAACAGGGGGTCTCCAACCTTGTCAACTTTAAGACCTGTGGACTTCAACTCCCAGAGTTCTGGGAGTTGAAGTCCACAGGTCTTAAAGTTCATAAGGTTGGAGAACCCTGCCCTAAAAGGCCTATTAAAATGTCTACCCTAGTGTATTCCATTCCACTTTCTCTTAGATGTGAGGGGTCCTTGGTGCTTCCTGAACTTGGCTGTTTTCTTGCAGATGTTTCATTACCCAGGGCTAGCATTGATGATATTACATAGTTTGCAGATGTTTCTTGCAAAAACATCTGCAAGAAAACAACCAAGCTCAGAAAACTCCAAGGATCCCTCATTTCAATGGTGAATTATAAATATTCTCTTTTAAATGTGATGTGAAGGAGTCAATTTTCTTTTAATATATTTAAATAGCTACCAGGTTTACATATTTAGGCTATTCCAGCTAAGTTCCTTGGATTCTAAGGGTGTGAGGGGGGAGGGCATTCCAATGTCCTTTAGGCATTAACTTCACCATTCTAAAATTTAGGAGGAAGTTACGGAATTTTGGGGTTAAATATGTCAGAATGTTGGGAATTGTCCATTTGCAAAGGCTGGGACCATAGTCTTCATTCATCATTCTCTGATCCAAACACTTCCCTTAAGCATGACCACAAAAAGATACTTTTCCCCATGAATTCCATAGTTGCCTGAGGGCTGAGAAGTGCTTCATCCCTGGATGACAGGCATATTTCATTTTGTCCAACTGTGTGGACATCCAGTTTGTTGGGGCAATTCAGATTGTCCTATTTGGAGATCAGAATTTATAAAGAACTAGGCTCAGATCTAGGACCTCTCCTCCTTTTGCCATTTGTTGGGTGCAAGCAAACAGATCCACATGTGAAGGGTTGAATTTGACTACTTCATTATATTCTACGTGTAATACAAGAATCTCCTCGAGCAGCTTGTCTTCTCTTGAGAACAAACAAATCCCACAGAGAAGGTTCTGTGTAATTTAGGGGGCATTAATCCTAGATACCTTGCAGCTGTGCAATGACTTAAAACTCCCCACTTGATCTCTCCACCTTGCCTAGCTATTAGTTTTCCAATGTCATTTTACCAATAAAGCAGGGGTGAAATCCAGCAGGTTCTGACAGGTTCTGGAGAACCGGTTGCGAAATTTTGAGCAGTTCAGAGAACCGGTAGTGGAAATTTGGAGTGGTTTGGAGAACTGGCAAATACCACCTTTATCTGGCTCCAGAGTGGGGTGGGAATGGAGATTTTGCAATATCCTTCCCCCAGGAGTGGGGAGGGAATGGGAATTTTGTAGTATCCTTCCCCTTCCATGCCCACCAAGCCACAACACACCCACCAAACCACAACACACCCACCAAGCCGCGCCAACAGAACCAGTAGTAAAAAAATTTGGATTTCACCACTGAAATAAAGTACCCATATTCTTCTCTTTTGTTTCATCTTAACTTACTTTTCCTCTTTATAAAGATGTGGCGGGGGCAAAGTAGACCACTCTATGTAGCGCCTGAATTAACTGGGATTCTACCCAGCATTTTAAAATAAGCAACATGCTTTAATTGTATAACTGTATATCCAGGTATGCAGTCCTATTGTGATATGACAGTACAATACGGTCTGCAGCAACATTTTGTTTCAGAAGTAGCTCAAGCACAATAGAACCTGCACTCATATTAGCTTGCCATTACAATCAATTCTAAAAAGGAAGAACAATTTCACTTTTGTAACTTCATACGCTGTGTGACAAATGCAGACAGCCCAAACCTGATCAAATTAGATTTTCAGGTTCAGTTCCTTTTGTATTCCAAACATACAAAGCTGTTCTTGCCTACAGTACAGCATGGTTAATTCCCCTCATTAAATGAAATGCTTTTTGCTCATTTTGAATCTTCATTTGCTCTAAACTGTGGCCTCAAGTATCCCACGAGGGCCTCTCCAAAATGACTTTAAATTTGGTGTAAATTGTGCATACGGTGTAGCAAGGAATACCTGTTTCAGGCGGAAGACACGGTAAAACTTTCGACATTTCAAAGGCTGCTTTCTCTTCCTCTCAAGGGAGATAATCCTTGACACACTAAATAAGCGATCCCATTCTTTGAGAAATGCAAAATAATTGCATCTCCATTCCAGTGTCTCTTTACATCTATGCAAAAATTATGGTGGGTTGTTTATTTAAGTACACCTTCCTTGTGGAAGCTTTATTGGCTGTGACTAGATGAAAATGAGCTACCTGACCTTTTTGGTGGCTGGCAGCTTAGGGATACAGAATATCTTTAGCTTACACTCGCACTTGCTTTACAGGAGCTATGATCATTTGTATCTGAATCAGGACTGTGTTGTTATAGCTCCTAATCAGACAGGTCCTATACTGAGATACGTTAAATTGCAAACCAAATCTTGTGTGCAGATGGTTACTTAGCAGTCCCAAACAGATGGTTGATGGCTTCAAGTAGAACTTAATTCTTTTTTCATTAAAAAAAAATATTAAAGAGTCCTCTAAACAGAGGAAACATTACAAATATAGGAAACTCTGAAGACGGCAAACAGTTATACGCGCAACATATATAACACACAATATTTTCCTTTCCCCCTTGGAGTCAAGATTCTCTTGGTGAAAAAACTTGGGGGATGAAGGGGAATGTTTGTTTTTTAAACATTATAACTGTAATTTGTTATAATTAATTCAATTTTTATGTTGCCTTATGCGGGTGACCAAGTTAAGAACTCTTTGTAGAAGATTCTGCCTAAACCCCCATCTCTTTGCGGGCCTCCCAAACCTGTAATTGAATAGTTTAAAGCAACCTATATTGGAACTGTAGGAAATAGCTTTGCCAAAGTAGAAGATTGAAAAGCTGCATACTCCAGTTCTGTCCATTATTTCATCTCCCAAGTGCCAGAGAATCTTAGAAAGTAAGGATTGGAAAGGATCTTCCTGCCAAGATCTTCTAGTTCAACCTCTGCTACCACCAGAGCATCCTTGACAGATGGCAATTGAGTCCTTGCTCAAATAACTCCGACAAAGGAGACCCCACCACTCTCAAGGCAGCCTGCTCTATTACTGAAAAGAGCTTCCTGCCATTAGGACTTTTTTCCCTCCCCTGATGTCAAACCAAAAGCTACTTTTACCATTTAAACCTGTTGTTTCCTGGCCAGTCTTCTGGAATGATTGTGCGCTGTATTTAATTTAATTTTAAATATATTTTGAATACTTGAGGTCAGCTGTTATCTCATCCCAGTCTTCTTCGGACTGAACATACTTAACACATACTATGAGCCACAAATCTTTTCTTCCAGGCTTTCTATCAGTTTGATTTCTCTTCCTTTGGACATTATTTGCTTTGTTGGTGTCCTTCCTAAAATGCCTTCTCTTGGTTTTGACCTAGTGTTTCTTTAGATGTAGTTTAGGATTTTTCTTTTCTCTCTTTTCTCTTTTTTCCCCTTTTTTGTCTTTTCTCTGTTTCTTTTCTCTTTTTGCAATTGCAACAGGTGTCAGGTTCGGGAATGCCAGGATGAAAAAACCAACGAACACAGTTCTGGTTTGTAAAATTTTATCTCCGCTCTGGCACAAACTGACCAACAAAGATTGCAAGATCCACAAAACAATGGAATCAAGTCAGGGCTAATCACCCATTGCTTCCCACCACCTTTTGAATGCTTCCTTACTCCCTGCCCTATCACGCGTGCAGCCCCACCCCATGCGTAGGTGGCCACTACGCAGTTGGTCTCGCCACTGCGGCCGCCTCTTAGCTGCTTGCTGCCATTGCTGCCTTTTGCTATTGCTGCCATGGCCACCTCTCAGCTATTGCCACCATTGCCACCCATCAGCTGTTGCCACCATTGGGCCCGTCAGCTGTTGCCACAGCCATCTCTCAGCTGTTTCCTCTGCTGCGGCATGTTTGGTGTGCTGTCCACAGACCCAACGGGTGGCACCAGGTTAATCCCGGATGGGCAGTGGTTGCAGTGGCCAGTCGCAGCTTCCCTCTCCCCCCAGAATGGCAGCCTTGGGTCGCCAGGCACGCCGGAGCTGACAACATGTTCATCTTGTGATCCACCACTCCTACTTTTTTTCCTGCCAAAATGTGAGCTTTTTAATATACTTCTCTTGAAAATTTATCTTGGTGATACTGCCCATTGTTCCAATTGTCAAGGTCTTCTTGAATCTCAATGCCGTCCTTAGGTTGTTTGGTAATTTCCCCTATATCTGTGACATTTGCAACCAAAACTCATCTTTTATCCATCTTGTTCCAAGTTATTTATAAATATGTTAAAAAGTCCTTTGGTGCAGCAATCAACACATCTTTACAATTTGATGCAGAGTCAATAATTTCTACTCAGTGGGCACAATTTTTCAGCCAGCTCTGCTTCTAATCCAGGCTACATTTTCCCATCTTCACAGCTAGAATCTGTTTTGCTGGGACAGGATACATTGCAATGACCACACCCATTGTGGGCATGTAAATTGGTCATTCTTCAGGAAAAAATATCCAGCTCTCACTGAGTTTCAGTGCCATTGAGCATGGTAATTTTTTTGGAAAAATCTGGCAGAACTGGACATGGAAGCATTGTTTTGACATAACTATTAAACTCCAGAGACTTTTGAATGATTGGGATTATCTGGGGATGCTATCTAGCATTTGGGATGTTGGATGTAATGTAATACTGAGATAAATTTTGTAACCTTAGATGTTGTATCCCAGAAATTGGATTAGTGGAGTGTAGCCTCATAGCTCCATTGGATATTTCAGTGGTGTACAGTGCATTTGATGGGATTGGATTTGGAGTGGATTGGATTGCAATTATTCCTTTTTCCCCATTGAGCTGCATCCAAAAATTGTTGCTAGAAGATTACTGATCAATCCCTATGGTGCCCCAAAAAGTTACATTTGTGTTACATATTTTTTAATAATTTGATCAAACTTTTACTGGAATACACTGGAGCACTGGGTGACATCAACTCATATTATGTCACATAGACAGTCATTGGTATCTCCAATATTGCCTATTCTTAGAGTTTTTCCTCTACTCTTGATAGTCAGCTAAATGAAAAAAAGAGCTGAAAATAAAATAAAATAGAAAAGTTGTTTGGTAAACAGGAAATTGAATTAAAGGATTCAGATTCATTGTCTTATATACTGTATATTGCACACCCCCTGAAATACCAGTTCAGCGTTCCAGAATCACCCACAGGTAGCAGCTACAGCAAGGAGCACATTTGAACAATTAAGACTAATATGCCAATTTGCAAACATTCTTGAACAAATAAGAGTTGATGCTACCTCATACTGCAATATATTTTATGTGGAAGGCAAGGTTGGTATAAAACATAGCAGCTTAGTAGATAACCAGTACAAGGTATAGAGATCAAATTATGTCTATATTGAAAGTGCTACCTTGACTGCTAGGTATTTTATAGGCATAATTTAAGGTCCTACAAAGCCTGAAATAGCTTACAGTCCTACAATTGTCCAGAAAAAGCCATTCTGAAGAAACCTCTGTTGCAGAAATTTGTTTGTGGTGGAGAAAGCTTTTAGCTGCTTTGCCGTGAAATGAATTTGGATTGAGGTGACTCTTCACCAGAATATTTAATTGCACTTTAAAGAAATAACCTTGAAATATAGCTATCATCTTATTTATGAATCAACTGAAGATATAATTATTAAATGAATAAATAACATTAAGTCCCAATCATATGCTTCCAATTGGATTTCCTAAATAAGAAGTTGTTTAATAGGAGCATGTATGACTGTAAATAAATTCATATGTACGCATAAAGATATACAAATGTATATACTGTATATAATATACTAATATATGTGTGACGTTCTACGTAAAAATCAAGATATATTGTGCATTAAATAAATATTTTAAAAATACTTTATACCACGTTTGGCTAACACATTGTATATTTTATGAATATTTCATTGAGAGATGCAATTTTTATCCGAAATTATTTTACCAGTACAGGTGGGTTTTTTTTTCAAAAAATAAATAAATCTGCAGTCTGCTTTTTCAGAGCATGAAAATGGCCATTTATCGGTGTTATGAAAACACCTAAATTAAATCCTTTAAAAATGTGAGAGACCTTCATGGGCAATGCAGAATTCCTTGCTTTATTATCTGACAATCTTTATTTGGATGGTTTTAATTTAGTGGGGTAGAAATGACAAGGTGTGGCCCCCCCCCCGCCTGTTGCTGAGCTCAAGCTCTTAGCTTGATTTACCATTTTCCAGACTTGCTCTGGCTGCTAAGAGTTATAGCTCAAGAACATTAGAAGGGAGAAATACTTCCAATCTTTCCTGAAGGTCCACTGGAGACAGTTATCCTAGACTAGAAATGTGGCATGTCTGCTCTAGAGCTCCCACAGATTCCATAGAAAGCTTCATTTTTCTTTCATTACTAGAAAGTCCCTAAAAAGTATGATGTTGATTCCATAATTCTACTAACTCTGTGCCCCCCCCTTTTTTTTTTCTTTTGCCCCATAGAAGGACCTCAGTCAGGTCCCACAACATCCAGGCCTAATTGGGAGGTATTTTCCTTCTACCAGTCTGGAGGGAACATTTAACAAGACAAACCTAACCAAAATCAGAAGGATCAAAAGTCACTCTTCATTGTCCAGGAAGGCTTGAAGATAGAAGGCATTTTTGTCAGAGTATGAATATTCATGGACTGGAATAGATCAGCCAATGGGAAGGCATGGTAACAGGTTAGCCAATGGGGCTTGTTTTGGAAATAAAAACTTAAGGAAGAAGTTAGGCAACTGAGTCTGTGCAGAAGCTCTGAAACAGAAACTAAACAAGTCTGGACTTTCTGCTCTGCTGAAATGAAACTAAGGGTTCTCTCCTGCCTTGTGTTTTGCCTGTAACTGCTACCACGTTGGAAGAATCAACTATTGGTATTGTAAATACTTCATCTGCTATTATGTATATAAAGAAGTTAATGAATCCTGCTGAATCAGTTATCTGTGTGTGCTTCTGGATTTGATTTTTTGCAACAAACTCTGACAAGTTTGCAGTTGCTTATCTCTCCCTGCAATGCTTTGTCCAAAGGGAAACCAACGAAATTGGTCAGTGCAGTTCCTTGAATAATCTTCTTCAGATTCCAAGCCGGTATGTTTCTTCCCACTCAGTCTTTCTTCTTCTTCCATAGTATTTTGCCTCAAGATCTGTCCCAATTCAGCATATATATCAAATCATTCCTTTCCTTTATGCATTCATGCATGCTACATTTTCTCAGTATCTTATTTCAATTAGGAAGCTGCAAGCATTTGTCACTTTCAGACAAAGAAAAATGATTTCCTGCTATAAACTGCGAAGAATTTTGTGTTTTTAAGATACACTGGAATTAAGTATCCTATTTTTATTGAATATTTATAAGATTCTGGCTGGCTGCTCAATAATTAAATTACATCAATGTGGTATGCACAAATGAAAACAATAATTACAGTTTTATTCCTTATTGTTCAGTTTATAGGAACATTGCATTATCATGTTTGGCATGCACATGGAATGGGAAGACATACTATACAGCATCAAATGGCACTTGTTATATCCACGGTTTAGACAGATGAGAAAAATCTAAATTTAACTAGGATCATTAAAGCATATAGGTCCCTCCCAGATTATCAGATCCTCTGTCACCCACTGCCACTCATTCAACAATTAAAATCACAGCTGGGATGCCCTACACTAATCAGACTATTTCAGTATACCCAGATGTTGAATAATGGGTAAGCTTATGAGTTGGTAAGTTGACACTATTTACAGAGCTCTTTCTCTATTTTCTCCCTTTCTTTTTAGATTTCCCAGACTTATGAGCCTAGGTAAGCTTTTACAGCTTTATCCAGAGCAGAGCTTCCTCCTCTTCTTCCATGTCTGGATCAAAGTTTATACTGCCAGAATGAAGCTACCTTCTTAACTTTGTCATTGACCAAAAATAAATCATTATCAGCACATGCTTCTCATAGCAGCCAATCCAGTGGTGAAATGTAAAATTTGTTACTACCGGTTCTGTGGGCGTGGCTTGGTGGTGGTGGTGGTGGTAATGTGACTAGGTGGGCGTGGCCAACTTTTTTTTTTTACTTTTAAAAGCATTTTTTCTACAATTTCTTCGGCCAAAGAGGTTGTAGAAAAAATGCTTTTAAAAGCCTCTGACTATTCCAGCTGAGCCACGCGATCATCAGAGGCTTTTTTTTTAACTTTTAAAAGCATTTTTTTGCCTTTAAAGAAAAAAAGCCTCTGACAATCAGGCAACTCAGCTGGGTGGGGGGGTGGGCAGAGATTTTTGCTACCAGTTCTCCAAACCACCCACCACCATTGCTACCGGATCAGGCGATCCTGTCCGAACAGGGAGCATTTCACCCCTGAGCCAAATTATCAGTAGATGGGCCAGGTTCTGTGTCTCTCCACATTCACATAACATGTTGTTATCCACTAAGGGCTTCCACTTGAGAGTATTGGTTTTATGCTTAGGCACTCCAACTCTCAATCTTTTAGGATCCTCCAGGTAGTATAAGGGAGGTCAGATCCTTCAGCGATATCCTCCTTTAATGTTACTCCTTTATTCCTCCCTCCGTTTTTTAAAATTTGTTTTTGTTCTTGTGTACCTCAAGAATGCTTGTTCTTGCCATAAAGCTTTTCCTAGATCTGGGTTGGTGGGCTTGGGGCATATGTCCATTCAGAGGATGCCAAGGATCATACTCTTGTTTAGGTCTCTCAGCATCCACTGCTACTTCTCTCCTGATCTTAGATAGGGCAATGCCAATGAGAGAATATATTTTCTCATTGGTGTGGGTTTGAAACAGCCTGTCTCAAAAATGCAGAGCTAATAAAATAAGAGCGATTTTGAAATCTGATAGCATAATTCATTGTTTCTCATCCATGGCAGCTCTTAAGATGTGTGTAGACTTCAGTTCCCAGAATTCCCCAACCAGCCATGCTGGCTTTGTTGGTGCTCATAGTTACTGGGAACTTAACAATTTGCAAAGCAAAAAAATAAAGACGACTCAAAGCACAGTTTGATAGTGAAAAAACAGTGCCAAAAACTAGTTTTTCCACAATGGCCAGCCTTTTCTGCATTATTCCAGGCAAACATACTAGAGCAACTATTTAGACACAACTAGGAATTCACTTTCTATGTTAAATTGCACAGCAGCAGGCTATACGTTATTGCAGAAAGACATACCCAAACGTATTAGAAAATGTTAAACCTATTAGGCTTCCAATGAAATCAGTAAATATATTATCTACTGTGGCATTCTCAGGATATATTAAAAGTTACCATAAATTTATGTGTAGAAGATATGTTTGATCCCAAACTTTGCTAGGGGAGCAATTTTTGCTCCCAGTTAAGGGAAATATAAAACAGTCCTCAAACTGATCTAAACTAACTTATTTTCTTTGCTTGAAATAGAAAAGAGGGTGTGTTTTTTTTAAAAAAAGAGCAGTGGACAAGCAAAAATTGTTCTAATCACACTTCTATCCAATTAAGATAAGGACTGTTACATCACTTCACTGATCTTATTCAAAGAAAAATAAGCAATGTTGCAGGCATATTTAAAAGTTAAGTAATAGCTTGTGCAGGATGAAAAATGAAACTTTGAATTCTTGCAGGATTCTAATGTGTTACTATTCAACTTTTGAAGAGATAGAGTTGCAAATGCTCCCTTTCAATAAATTAGTGAACTTAAAAAGAATATTCTGGAATATTAGTTTTACATTCAGAGCATCCTACATTTAGTTTTGCAGCTTTTAAAAGCAGTGATAATGTACAGAGAATCCTTGACTGACAGTTTGGTTAGTGACTGTTTGAAGTTACAATGGCACTGACAAAAGTGACTTTATGATCGTTTTTCACACTTACGACCATTGCAGCATCCCCATGGTCATGTGATCAAAAGTCAGATGCTCAGCAATTGACTCATATTTATGACAATTGCAGTGACCTGGGATCATGTGATCCCCTTTTGTGACCTTCTAACAAGCGAAGTCCATGGGGAAGCCAGATTCACTTAACAACTGTTTTACTAATTTAACCACAATGACTCACTTAATAACTGTGGAAAGAAAGGTCATAAAATGGGGCAAAATTCACTTAACAAAAGTCTCAACTAGTATGCGGTGGCTCAGTGGCTAAGACGCTGAGCTTGTCCATCAAAAGGTCGGCAGCTCAGCAGTTCGAATCCCTAGTGCTATGTAACGGGGTGAGCTCCCGTTACTTGTCCCAGCTTCTGCCAACCTAGCAGTTCGAAAGCACGTAAAAAATGCAAGTAGAAAAATAGGGACCACTTTTGGTGGGAAGGTAACAGAGCTCCGTGCACCTTCGGCGGTTAGTCCTGCCGGCCACAAGACCATGGAGACGTCTTCGGACAGCGCTGGTTCTTCAGCTTTGAAACAGAGATGAGCATCACCCCCTAGAGTTGGGAACAACTAGAACATATGAGCAAGGGGAACCTTTACCTTTACCTTTACACCTAGTAAAATAAATTTTGGGGTCAGTTGTGGTGGTAAATTTGGGATTATCTGTATCGTCATTTACTCTTGTTATATGATTACCTGATCTACTGAGATCCTCAGTTACCCCAAAATTATTAAGCATGGTTCCTGTTCAGCAAAAATGCTCTCCAGCTCTCTTTGAATATATGTGTATGTACACACACACAAACACACACACACACACACACATATGTATACATGTTTGCCAAAATAAAAGTTTCTAAAGATTGTATTATTATTTTTATTAATAGAAATTGAATAAATAAATAATTAGCTATTTCTTCATGATTGAGGATATAGTTGCTTCTGTTTACATAGGAAAAACACATTAAAATTGATGGTGGTTACTTCTGTGTACAGTAATACAGTACTATGTAGAGTACTGATAATTTCCCACACAACCTTCCACCTAGAGAGAGAGAGATCAAGTGACTATAGGGATCTTGAGGATACTTTCAATTAGTGCCAAGGAGACATTTAAGATCTTACCATTTTATCCCGATTAGATACAAGAAGATTTCATTGGATTTCTGCAATCAGACACAAAGTGGTTTCTATTTGGGGGTAAAAAAAAAAAAACTGGCTTTCTTC